>NW_026644893.1:0-63074 GCF_030020395.1 Manis pentadactyla | reverse complement strand
GGTCTTTTGGAAACGAATGGTGCGTCCTTTGCCGGAATGTAAGCCAGTGAATGTACTGGAATATTGCAGAATGGAGTTAAATGTTGTGGAATGGAGTGGAATGTAATGTAATGTGATGCCATAGAGTGTTACAGATTTTCGTGGGAACGAATGGAGCCTTCTTTGACAGAATCGAACACTATAGAATGTTTTGGAATTTTGGGTAGTTAAGTTAAATTTTGTAGAATGGTGTAGAATCCGTGAAATGCGACACAATATAGAGTTGCTGAGTGGTCTAGAAGCAAATGGAGCTCACTTTGATGGAATGGAATGCAGCAGAACATGGTGGTATGTTCAGGAATGGAGTGCAATCTTGTGAAATGGACTGGAATCTTGTGTATTGTGATGCAGTAGAGTGTTCCTGATTGTTTTGCAAACGAATGGAGCCTTACTTGACAGAATGGAAGGCAATAGAACGTGGTGGAATATTGCGGGATGTATGAGAATCTTGTAGAATTGAGTGGAATATTATTTGATTTGATGCAGTAGACAGTCCTTAATGGATTGGCAGTGATTCGAGCCTTCTTTGTAGGAATGAGATGCAAAAGAAAATAGTGGAACGTAGTGAAATGAAGGGGAGAGCTGTGGAATGGAGTGGAATGGGTTATAATGTGACGCCACAGACGGTTCCTGACAGTTTTGGAAAAGAGAGGAGCGCTCTTTTCCAGAATGGAGCGAGATAGAACACGGTGGTGTGTTGTGGAATGGAGTTAAATCGGTTGTAATGTGACGCAGTGAAGGGATCAGAAGAGATTTTTAATGAAAGGCAGCCTTGCTGGATGGAATCAAACGTAAAAGGACGTGGTAGAGTGTTGTGAAATGGAGTGTAAAGGGATATAATGGGATGCTGTAGAGGGTTCCTGTGAGATTTGTAGAGAGTGGTGCCTTCCTTGTAACAGTGGAATGCCATAGAATGCAGTGCAAAGTTTTGAATAGAGTAGAATCTTTTGGATTCGTGTGTAATGGCATCTCAATGATGCAATATACTGCTCCTGAATGGTTTGGTAGCTATGGGGCCTTCTTTTTCATAATGGAATGCAATGGAATGTGGTGGAATGTTGCACAATAGAGTGCAATGCTCTGCTATTGAGTAGACCGTGGTGAAGTGTGACACAACAGAGAGTTCCTGGGTTTGGATAAGAATGGTTCCTACTTTGTCAGAATGAAACTCAGTAGATCTTGTTGGAATATTGGGAATGGAGTAGAATCTTGTGGAAGGGAATGGCTTGTGAAGGTACAGAATACGAATTTCAGTATTTGCTTGGAAACAAATATAGCTTTCCTTTGCAGAATGGAACACTACAGTACGTGGTGGAATGTTGTGGAATGGAGGGCAATGTAGCTCAATGGAGTGGAATCGGCGGTAGGGTGACATTATAAAGGTCAACAGAGTGGTTTGGAAGCTGAACGGTGCCTCCCTTGGTGGAATGTAAACAAATGAAATTGCTGGAATATTGGGGAATGAAGTGAAATGTTGTTGAATGGAGAGGAATTTGGTGTGCTGTGATGCCATAGAGTGTTATAAATTGTTTTGGAAACGAATGAGCCCTTTTGAAGAGAATGGAATGCTATAGAACGTTGTGTGATTTTTTGGAGTTAACATCAATTTTTTAGATTGGTGTTGATTCGAGAGCAATGTGACATAGTATAGGGTTCCTGAGTGGTTTCGAAGCAAATGGAGCTCTCTTTGATGGAATTGAAGGCCACAAAATATGGTGAGATGTTCAGTAATGGATTGGAAAGCTGTTAAATGGACAGGAATAGTCTGTAATATGACGCAGTAGAGTGTTCCTCATTGTTTTCGAAAGGAATGGAGACGTATTTGACAGAATGGAATGCAATAGAACGTGGTGGAATGTTGTTTAATGGAGTAGACTCCTGTAGAATGGAGTGGAATGGCATTTGATGTGATGCAATAGACAGCACTTAATGGGTTGCAAGTGAATCTAGGCTTCTTTGTTGGAATGGAACAGAAAAGAATACAGTGGAATATTGCAAAATGAATTGGAGATTTCGAGAATGGAGTGTAAAGGGGTGTAATGTCACTCCACGGACGGTTCCTGATTTTTTCGGAAAACAGTGGAGCCTTCTTTTGCAGAATGGAACGCGATAGGACACAGTGGACTACTGTGGTATGAGGTGTTATGCTGTGGAATTGTGTTGAATCCGTTGTAATGTGAGGCAATAAAGGTTTCTGGAGTGATTTGGAAGCGAATGCAGCCTTGCTGGATGGTATCGAACATAATAGAACGTGGTGGAATGTTGCGGAATAGAGAGGAAGACTATGAAATGTAGTGTAATGGGTGTAATGTGATGCAGTAGGGGATTCCTGAGAGATCTTGTAGAGAACGGCGAATTCTTTGAAAGAATGGAATGCCATAGAAAGAAATGGAATGTTTGGAATGGGTAGAATCTTGTGGAATCATGTGCAATGGCATGTGAATTGATGCAATAGGCTGTTCCTGAACGGATTGGAAGCTATGGAGCCTTCATTTGCCGAATGGAATGCAATGGAATGTGCTGGAATGTTGCACAGTGGAGTGCAATGTGTGGAATTGGGTGGAACGTTGTGTAATGAGACTCAACGGAGAGTTCCTCGGTCTTTTGGAAACGAATGGTGCGTCCTTTGCCGGAATGTAAGCCAGTGAATGTACTGGAATATTGCAGAATGGAGTTAAATGTTGTGGAATGGAGTGGAATGTAATGTAATGTGATGCCATAGAGTGTTACAGATTTTCGTGGGAACGAATGGAGCCTTCTTTGACAGAATCGAACACTATAGAATGTTTTGGAATTTTGGGTAGTTAAGTTAAATTTTGTAGAATGGTGTAGAATCCGTGAAATGCGACACAATATAGAGTTGCTGAGTGGTCTAGAAGCAAATGGAGCTCACTTTGATGGAATGGAATGCAGCAGAACATGGTGGTATGTTCAGGAATGGAGTGCAATCTTGTGAAATGGACTGGAATCTTGTGTATTGTGACGCAGTAGAGTGTTCCTGATTGTTTTGCAAACGAATGGAGCCTTACTTGACAGAATGGAAGGCAATAGAACGTGGTGGAATATTGCGGGATGTATGAGAATCTTGTAGAATTGAGTGGAATATTATTTGATTTGATGCAGTAGACAGTCCTTAATGGATTGGCAGTGATTCGAGCCTTCTTTGTAGGAATGAGATGCAAAAGAAAATAGTGGAACGTAGTGAAATGAAGGGGAGAGCTGTGGAATGGAGTGGAATGGGTTATAATGTGACGCCACAGACGGTTCCTGACAGTTTTGGAAAAGAGAGGAGCGCTCTTTTCCAGAATGGAGCGAGATAGAACACGGTGGTGTGTTGTGGAATGGAGTTAAATCGGTTGTAATGTGACGCAGTGAAGGGATCAGAAGAGATTTTTAATGAAAGGCAGCCTTGCTGGATGGAATCAAACGTAAAAGGACGTGGTAGAGTGTTGTGAAATGGAGTGTAAAGGGATATAATGGGATGCTGTAGAGGGTTCCTGTGAGATTTGTAGAGAGTGGTGCCTTCCTTGTAACAGTGGAATGCCATAGAATGCAGTGCAAAGTTTTGAATAGAGTAGAATCTTTTGGATTCGTGTGTAATGGCATCTCAATGATGCAATATACTGCTCCTGAATGGTTTGGTAGCTATGGGGCCTTCTTTTTCATAATGGAATGCAATGGAATGTGGTGGAATGTTGCACAATAGAGTGCAATGCTCTGCTATTGAGTAGACCGTGGTGAAGTGTGACACAACAGAGAGTTCCTGGGTTTGGATAAGAATGGTTCCTACTTTGTCAGAATGAAACTCAGTAGATCTTGTTGGAATATTGGGAATGGAGTAGAATCTTGTGGAAGGGAATGGCTTGTGAAGGTACAGAATACGAATTTCAGTATTTGCTTGGAAACAAATATAGCTTTCCTTTGCAGAATGGAACACTACAGTACGTGGTGGAATGTTGCGGAATGGAGGGCAATGTAGCTCAATGGAGTGGAATCGGCGGTAGGGTGACATTATAAAGGTCAACAGAGTGGTTTGGAAGCTGAACGGTGCCTCCCTTGGTGGAATGTAAACAAATGAAATTGCTGGAATATTGGGGAATGAAGTGAAGTGTTGTTGAATGGAGAGGAATTTGGTGTGCTGTGATGCCATAGAGTGTTATAAATTGTTTTGGAAACGAATGAGCCCTTTTGAAGAGAATGGAATGCTATAGAACGTTGTGTGATTTTTTGGAGTTAACATCAATTTTTTAGATTGGTGTTGATTCGAGAGCAATGTGACATAGTATAGGGTTCCTGAGTGGTTTCGAAGCAAATGGAGCTCTCTTTGATGGAATTGAAGGCCACAAAATATGGTGAGATGTTCAGTAATGGATTGGAAAGCTGTTAAATGGACAGGAATAGTCTGTAATATGACGCAGTAGAGTGTTCCTCATTGTTTTCGAAAGGAATGGAGACGTATTTGACAGAATGGAATGCAATAGAACGTGGTGGAATGTTGTTTAATGGAGTAGACTCCTGTAGAATGGAGTGGAATGGCATTTGATGTGATGCAATAGACAGCACTTAATGGGTTGCAAGTGAATCTAGGCTTCTTTGTTGGAATGGAACAGAAAAGAATACAGTGGAATATTGCAAAATGAATTGGAGATTTCGAGAATGGAGTGTAAAGGGGTGTAATGTCACTCCACGGACGGTTCCTGATTTTTTCGGAAAACAGTGGAGCCTTCTTTTGCAGAATGGAACGCGATAGGACACAGTGGACTACTGTGGTATGAGGTGTTATGCTGTGGAATTGTGTTGAATCCGTTGTAATGTGAGGCAATAAAGGTTTCTGGAGTGATTTGGAAGCGAATGCAGCCTTGCTGGATGGTATCGAACATAATAGAACGTGGTGGAATGTTGCGGAATAGAGAGGAAGACTATGAAATGTAGTGTAATGGGTGTAATGTGATGCAGTAGGGGATTCCTGAGAGATCTTGTAGAGAACGGCGAATTCTTTGAAAGAATGGAATGCCATAGAAAGAAATGGAATGTTTGGAATGGGTAGAATCTTGTGGAATCATGTGCAATGGCATGTGAATTGATGCAATAGGCTGTTCCTGAACGGATTGGAAGCTATGGAGCCTTCATTTGCCGAATGGAATGCAATGGAATGTGCTGGAATGTTGCACAGTGGAGTGCAATGTGTGGAATTGGGTGGAACGTTGTGTAATGAGACTCAACGGAGAGTTCCTCGGTCTTTTGGAAACGAATGGTGCGTCCTTTGCCGGAATGTAAGCCAGTGAATGTACTGGAATATTGCAGAATGGAGTTAAATGTTGTGGAATGGAGTGGAATGTAATGTAATGTGATGCCATAGAGTGTTACAGATTTTCGTGGGAACGAATGGAGCCTTCTTTGACAGAATCGAACACTATAGAATGTTTTGGAATTTTGGGTAGTTAAGTTAAATTTTGTAGAATGGTGTAGAATCCGTGAAATGCGACACAATATAGAGTTGCTGAGTGGTCTAGAAGCAAATGGAGCTCACTTTGATGGAATGGAATGCAGCAGAACATGGTGGTATGTTCAGGAATGGAGTGCAATCTTGTGAAATGGACTGGAATCTTGTGTATTGTGACGCAGTAGAGTGTTCCTGATTGTTTTGCAAACGAATGGAGCCTTACTTGACAGAATGGAAGGCAATAGAACGTGGTGGAATATTGCGGGATGTATGAGAATCTTGTAGAATTGAGTGGAATATTATTTGATTTGATGCAGTAGACAGTCCTTAATGGATTGGCAGTGATTCGAGCCTTCTTTGTAGGAATGAGATGCAAAAGAAAATAGTGGAACGTAGTGAAATGAAGGGGAGAGCTGTGGAATGGAGTGGAATGGGTTATAATGTGACGCCACAGACGGTTCCTGACAGTTTTGGAAAAGAGAGGAGCGCTCTTTTCCAGAATGGAGCGAGATAGAACACGGTGGTGTGTTGTGGAATGGAGTTAAATCGGTTGTAATGTGACGCAGTGAAGGGATCAGAAGAGATTTTTAATGAAAGGCAGCCTTGCTGGATGGAATCAAACGTAAAAGGACGTGGTAGAGTGTTGTGAAATGGAGTGTAAAGGGATATAATGGGATGCTGTAGAGGGTTCCTGTGAGATTTGTAGAGAGTGGTGCCTTCCTTGTAACAGTGGAATGCCATAGAATGCAGTGCAAAGTTTTGAATAGAGTAGAATCTTTTGGATTCGTGTGTAATGGCATCTCAATGATGCAATATACTGCTCCTGAATGGTTTGGTAGCTATGGGGCCTTCTTTTTCATAATGGAATGCAATGGAATGTGGTGGAATGTTGCACAATAGAGTGCAATGCTCTGCTATTGAGTAGACCGTGGTGAAGTGTGACACAACAGAGAGTTCCTGGGTTTGGATAAGAATGGTTCCTACTTTGTCAGAATGAAACTCAGTAGATCTTGTTGGAATATTGGGAATGGAGTAGAATCTTGTGGAAGGGAATGGCTTGTGAAGGTACAGAATACGAATTTCAGTATTTGCTTGGAAACAAATATAGCTTTCCTTTGCAGAATGGAACACTACAGTACGTGGTGGAATGTTGCGGAATGGAGGGCAATGTAGCTCAATGGAGTGGAATCGGCGGTAGGGTGACATTATAAAGGTCAACAGAGTGGTTTGGAAGCTGAACGGTGCCTCCCTTGGTGGAATGTAAACAAATGAAATTGCTGGAATATTGGGGAATGAAGTGAAGTGTTGTTGAATGGAGAGGAATTTGGTGTGCTGTGATGCCATAGAGTGTTATAAATTGTTTTGGAAACGAATGAGCCCTTTTGAAGAGAATGGAATGCTATAGAACGTTGTGTGATTTTTTGGAGTTAACATCAATTTTTTAGATTGGTGTTGATTCGAGAGCAATGTGACATAGTATAGGGTTCCTGAGTGGTTTCGAAGCAAATGGAGCTCTCTTTGATGGAATTGAAGGCCACAAAATATGGTGAGATGTTCAGTAATGGATTGGAAAGCTGTTAAATGGACAGGAATAGTCTGTAATATGACGCAGTAGAGTGTTCCTCATTGTTTTCGAAAGGAATGGAGACGTATTTGACAGAATGGAATGCAATAGAACGTGGTGGAATGTTGTTTAATGGAGTAGACTCCTGTAGAATGGAGTGGAATGGCATTTGATGTGATGCAATAGACAGCATTTAATGGGTTGCAAGTGAATCTAGGCTTCTTTGTTGGAATGGAACAGAAAAGAATACAGTGGAATATTGCAAAATGAATTGGAGATTTCGAGAATGGAGTGTAAAGGGGTGTAATGTCACTCCACGGACGGTTCCTGATTTTTTCGGAAAACAGTGGAGCCTTCTTTTGCAGAATGGAACGCGATAGGACACAGTGGACTACTGTGGTATGAGGTGTTATGCTGTGGAATTGTGTTGAATCCGTTGTAATGTGAGGCAATAAAGGTTTCTGGAGTGATTTGGAAGCGAATGCAGCCTTGCTGGATGGTATCGAACATAATAGAACGTGGTGGAATGTTGCGGAATAGAGAGGAAGACTATGAAATGTAGTGTAATGGGTGTAATGTGATGCAGTAGGGGATTCCTGAGAGATCTTGTAGAGAACGGCGAATTCTTTGAAAGAATGGAATGCCATAGAAAGAAATGGAATGTTTGGAATGGGTAGAATCTTGTGGAATCATGTGCAATGGCATGTGAATTGATGCAATAGGCTGTTCCTGAACGGATTGGAAGCTATGGAGCCTTCATTTGCCGAATGGAATGCAATGGAATGTGCTGGAATGTTGCACAGTGGAGTGCAATGTGTGGAATTGGGTGGAACGTTGTGTAATGAGACTCAACGGAGAGTTCCTCGGTCTTTTGGAAACGAATGGTGCGTCCTTTGCCGGAATGTAAGCCAGTGAATGTACTGGAATATTGCAGAATGGAGTTAAATGTTGTGGAATGGAGTGGAATGTAATGTAATGTGATGCCATAGAGTGTTACAGATTTTCGTGGGAACGAATGGAGCCTTCTTTGACAGAATCGAACACTATAGAATGTTTTGGAATTTTGGGTAGTTAAGTTAAATTTTGTAGAATGGTGTAGAATCCGTGAAATGCGACACAATATAGAGTTGCTGAGTGGTCTAGAAGCAAATGG
Organism: Manis pentadactyla; assembly: GCF_030020395.1. Classification (NCBI taxonomy): domain Eukaryota; kingdom Metazoa; phylum Chordata; class Mammalia; order Pholidota; family Manidae; genus Manis; species Manis pentadactyla. Next base: position 54,875 of record NW_026644893.1, on the reverse strand, counting down.
AGCTCACTTTGATGGAATGGAATGCAGCAGAACATGGTGGTATGTTCAGGAATGGAGTGCAATCTTGTGAAATGGACTGGAATCTTGTGTATTGTGACGCAGTAGAGTGTTCCTGATTGTTTTGCAAACGAATGGAGCCTTACTTGACAGAATGGAAGGCAATAGAACGTGGTGGAATATTGCGGGATGTATGAGAATCTTGTAGAATTGAGTGGAATATTATTTGATTTGATGCAGTAGACAGTCCTTAATGGATTGGCAGTGATTCGAGCCTTCTTTGTAGGAATGAGATGCAAAAGAAAATAGTGGAACGTAGTGAAATGAAGGGGAGAGCTGTGGAATGGAGTGGAATGGGTTATAATGTGACGCCACAGACGGTTCCTGACAGTTTTGGAAAAGAGAGGAGCGCTCTTTTCCAGAATGGAGCGAGATAGAACACGGTGGTGTGTTGTGGAATGGAGTTAAATCGGTTGTAATGTGACGCAGTGAAGGGATCAGAAGAGATTTTTAATGAAAGGCAGCCTTGCTGGATGGAATCAAACGTAAAAGGACGTGGTAGAGTGTTGTGAAATGGAGTGTAAAGGGATATAATGGGATGCTGTAGAGGGTTCCTGTGAGATTTGTAGAGAGTGGTGCCTTCCTTGTAACAGTGGAATGCCATAGAATGCAGTGCAAAGTTTTGAATAGAGTAGAATCTTTTGGATTCGTGTGTAATGGCATCTCAATGATGCAATATACTGCTCCTGAATGGTTTGGTAGCTATGGGGCCTTCTTTTTCATAATGGAATGCAATGGAATGTGGTGGAATGTTGCACAATAGAGTGCAATGCTCTGCTATTGAGTAGACCGTGGTGAAGTGTGACACAACAGAGAGTTCCTGGGTTTGGATAAGAATGGTTCCTACTTTGTCAGAATGAAACTCAGTAGATCTTGTTGGAATATTGGGAATGGAGTAGAATCTTGTGGAAGGGAATGGCTTGTGAAGGTACAGAATACGAATTTCAGTATTTGCTTGGAAACAAATATAGCTTTCCTTTGCAGAATGGAACACTACAGTACGTGGTGGAATGTTGTGGAATGGAGGGCAATGTAGCTCAATGGAGTGGAATCGGCGGTAGGGTGACATTATAAAGGTCAACAGAGTGGTTTGGAAGCTGAACGGTGCCTCCCTTGGTGGAATGTAAACAAATGAAATTGCTGGAATATTGGGGAATGAAGTGAAATGTTGTTGAATGGAGAGGAATTTGGTGTGCTGTGATGCCATAGAGTGTTATAAATTGTTTTGGAAACGAATGAGCCCTTTTGAAGAGAATGGAATGCTATAGAACGTTGTGTGATTTTTTGGAGTTAACATCAATTTTTTAGATTGGTGTTGATTCGAGAGCAATGTGACATAGTATAGGGTTCCTGAGTGGTTTCGAAGCAAATGGAGCTCTCTTTGATGGAATTGAAGGCCACAAAATATGGTGAGATGTTCAGTAATGGATTGGAAAGCTGTTAAATGGACAGGAATAGTCTGTAATATGACGCAGTAGAGTGTTCCTCATTGTTTTCGAAAGGAATGGAGACGTATTTGACAGAATGGAATGCAATAGAACGTGGTGGAATGTTGTTTAATGGAGTAGACTCCTGTAGAATGGAGTGGAATGGCATTTGATGTGATGCAATAGACAGCATTTAATGGGTTGCAAGTGAATCTAGGCTTCTTTGTTGGAATGGAACAGAAAAGAATACAGTGGAATATTGCAAAATGAATTGGAGATTTCGAGAATGGAGTGTAAAGGGGTGTAATGTCACTCCACGGACGGTTCCTGATTTTTTCGGAAAACAGTGGAGCCTTCTTTTGCAGAATGGAACGCGATAGGACACAGTGGACTACTGTGGTATGAGGTGTTATGCTGTGGAATTGTGTTGAATCCGTTGTAATGTGAGGCAATAAAGGTTTCTGGAGTGATTTGGAAGCGAATGCAGCCTTGCTGGATGGTATCGAACATAATAGAACGTGGTGGAATGTTGCGGAATAGAGAGGAAGACTATGAAATGTAGTGTAATGGGTGTAATGTGATGCAGTAGGGGATTCCTGAGAGATCTTGTAGAGAACGGCGAATTCTTTGAAAGAATGGAATGCCATAGAAAGAAATGGAATGTTTGGAATGGGTAGAATCTTGTGGAATCATGTGCAATGGCATGTGAATTGATGCAATAGGCTGTTCCTGAACGGATTGGAAGCTATGGAGCCTTCATTTGCCGAATGGAATGCAATGGAATGTGCTGGAATGTTGCACAGTGGAGTGCAATGTGTGGAATTGGGTGGAACGTTGTGTAATGAGACTCAACGGAGAGTTCCTCGGTCTTTTGGAAACGAATGGTGCGTCCTTTGCCGGAATGTAAGCCAGTGAATGTACTGGAATATTGCAGAATGGAGTTAAATGTTGTGGAATGGAGTGGAATGTAATGTAATGTGATGCCATAGAGTGTTACAGATTTTCGTGGGAACGAATGGAGCCTTCTTTGACAGAATCGAACACTATAGAATGTTTTGGAATTTTGGGTAGTTAAGTTAAATTTTGTAGAATGGTGTAGAATCCGTGAAATGCGACACAATATAGAGTTGCTGAGTGGTCTAGAAGCAAATGGAGCTCACTTTGATGGAATGGAATGCAGCAGAACATGGTGGTATGTTCAGGAATGGAGTGCAATCTTGTGAAATGGACTGGAATCTTGTGTATTGTGACGCAGTAGAGTGTTCCTGATTGTTTTGCAAACGAATGGAGCCTTACTTGACAGAATGGAAGGCAATAGAACGTGGTGGAATATTGCGGGATGTATGAGAATCTTGTAGAATTGAGTGGAATATTATTTGATTTGATGCAGTAGACAGTCCTTAATGGATTGGCAGTGATTCGAGCCTTCTTTGTAGGAATGAGATGCAAAAGAAAATAGTGGAACGTAGTGAAATGAAGGGGAGAGCTGTGGAATGGAGTGGAATGGGTTATAATGTGACGCCACAGACGGTTCCTGACAGTTTTGGAAAAGAGAGGAGCGCTCTTTTCCAGAATGGAGCGAGATAGAACACGGTGGTGTGTTGTGGAATGGAGTTAAATCGGTTGTAATGTGACGCAGTGAAGGGATCAGAAGAGATTTTTAATGAAAGGCAGCCTTGCTGGATGGAATCAAACGTAAAAGGACGTGGTAGAGTGTTGTGAAATGGAGTGTAAAGGGATATAATGGGATGCTGTAGAGGGTTCCTGTGAGATTTGTAGAGAGTGGTGCCTTCCTTGTAACAGTGGAATGCCATAGAATGCAGTGCAAAGTTTTGAATAGAGTAGAATCTTTTGGATTCGTGTGTAATGGCATCTCAATGATGCAATATACTGCTCCTGAATGGTTTGGTAGCTATGGGGCCTTCTTTTTCATAATGGAATGCAATGGAATGTGGTGGAATGTTGCACAATAGAGTGCAATGCTCTGCTATTGAGTAGACCGTGGTGAAGTGTGACACAACAGAGAGTTCCTGGGTTTGGATAAGAATGGTTCCTACTTTGTCAGAATGAAACTCAGTAGATCTTGTTGGAATATTGGGAATGGAGTAGAATCTTGTGGAAGGGAATGGCTTGTGAAGGTACAGAATACGAATTTCAGTATTTGCTTGGAAACAAATATAGCTTTCCTTTGCAGAACGGAACACTACAGTACGTGGTGGAATGTTGTGGAATGGAGGGCAATGTAGCTCAATGGAGTGGAATCGGCGGTAGGGTGACATTATAAAGGTCAACAGAGTGGTTTGGAAGCTGAACGGTGCCTCCCTTGGTGGAATGTAAACAAATGAAATTGCTGGAATATTGGGGAATGAAGTGAAATGTTGTTGAATGGAGAGGAATTTGGTGTGCTGTGATGCCATAGAGTGTTATAAATTGTTTTGGAAACGAATGAGCCCTTTTGAAGAGAATGGAATGCTATAGAACGTTGTGTGATTTTTTGGAGTTAACATCAATTTTTTAGATTGGTGTTGATTCGAGAGCAATGTGACATAGTATAGGGTTCCTGAGTGGTTTCGAAGCAAATGGAGCTCTCTTTGATGGAATTGAAGGCCACAAAATATGGTGCGATGTTCAGTAATGGATTGGAAAGCTGTTAAATGGACAGGAATAGTCTGTAATATGACGCAGTAGAGTGTTCCTCATTGTTTTCGAAAGGAATGGAGACGTATTTGACAGAATGGAATGCAATAGAACGTGGTGGAATGTTGTTTAATGGAGTAGACTCCTGTAGAATGGAGTGGAATGGCATTTGATGTGATGCAATAGACAGCATTTAATGGGTTGCAAGTGAATCTAGGCTTCTTTGTTGGAATGGAACAGAAAAGAATACAGTGGAATATTGCAAAATGAATTGGAGATTTCGAGAATGGAGTGTAAAGGGGTGTAATGTCACTCCACGGACGGTTCCTGATTTTTTCGGAAAACAGTGGAGCCTTCTTTTGCAGAATGGAACGCGATAGGACACAGTGGACTACTGTGGTATGAGGTGTTATGCTGTGGAATTGTGTTGAATCCGTTGTAATGTGAGGCAATAAAGGTTTCTGGAGTGATTTGGAAGCGAATGCAGCCTTGCTGGATGGTATCGAACATAATAGAACGTGGTGGAATGTTGCGGAATAGAGAGGAAGACTATGAAATGTAGTGTAATGGGTGTAATGTGATGCAGTAGGGGATTCCTGAGAGATCTTGTAGAGAACGGCGAATTCTTTGAAAGAATGGAATGCCATAGAAAGAAATGGAATGTTTGGAATGGGTAGAATCTTGTGGAATCATGTGCAATGGCATGTGAATTGATGCAATAGGCTGTTCCTGAACGGATTGGAAGCTATGGAGCCTTCATTTGCCGAATGGAATGCAATGGAATGTGCTGGAATGTTGCACAGTGGAGTGCAATGTGTGGAATTGGGTGGAACGTTGTGTAATGAGACTCAACGGAGAGTTCCTCGGTCTTTTGGAAACGAATGGTGCGTCCTTTGCCGGAATGTAAGCCAGTGAATGTACTGGAATATTGCAGAATGGAGTTAAATGTTGTGGAATGGAGTGGAATGTAATGTAATGTGATGCCATAGAGTGTTACAGATTTTCGTGGGAACGAATGGAGCCTTCTTTGACAGAATCGAACACTATAGAATGTTTTGGAATTTTGGGTAGTTAAGTTAAATTTTGTAGAATGGTGTAGAATCCGTGAAATGCGACACAATATAGAGTTGCTGAGTGGTCTAGAAGCAAATGGAGCTCACTTTGATGGAATGGAATGCAGCAGAACATGGTGGTATGTTCAGGAATGGAGTGCAATCTTGTGAAATGGACTGGAATCTTGTGTATTGTGACGCAGTAGAGTGTTCCTGATTGTTTTGCAAACGAATGGAGCCTTACTTGACAGAATGGAAGGCAATAGAACGTGGTGGAATATTGCGGGATGTATGAGAATCTTGTAGAATTGAGTGGAATATTATTTGATTTGATGCAGTAGACAGTCCTTAATGGATTGGCAGTGATTCGAGCCTTCTTTGTAGGAATGAGATGCAAAAGAAAATAGTGGAACGTAGTGAAATGAAGGGGAGAGCTGTGGAATGGAGTGGAATGGGTTATAATGTGACGCCACAGACGGTTCCTGACAGTTTTGGAAAAGAGAGGAGCGCTCTTTTCCAGAATGGAGCGAGATAGAACACGGTGGTGTGTTGTGGAATGGAGTTAAATCGGTTGTAATGTGACGCAGTGAAGGGATCAGAAGAGATTTTTAATGAAAGGCAGCCTTGCTGGATGGAATCAAACGTAAAAGGACGTGGTAGAGTGTTGTGAAATGGAGTGTAAAGGGATATAATGGGATGCTGTAGAGGGTTCCTGTGAGATTTGTAGAGAGTGGTGCCTTCCTTGTAACAGTGGAATGCCATAGAATGCAGTGCAAAGTTTTGAATAGAGTAGAATCTTTTGGATTCGTGTGTAATGGCATCTCAATGATGCAATATACTGCTCCTGAATGGTTTGGTAGCTATGGGGCCTTCTTTTTCATAATGGAATGCAATGGAATGTGGTGGAATGTTGCACAATAGAGTGCAATGCTCTGCTATTGAGTAGACCGTGGTGAAGTGTGACACAACAGAGAGTTCCTGGGTTTGGATAAGAATGGTTCCTACTTTGTCAGAATGAAACTCAGTAGATCTTGTTGGAATATTGGGAATGGAGTAGAATCTTGTGGAAGGGAATGGCTTGTGAAGGTACAGAATACGAATTTCAGTATTTGCTTGGAAACAAATATAGCTTTCCTTTGCAGAACGGAACACTACAGTACGTGGTGGAATGTTGTGGAATGGAGGGCAATGTAGCTCAATGGAGTGGAATCGGCGGTAGGGTGACATTATAAAGGTCAACAGAGTGGTTTGGAAGCTGAACGGTGCCTCCCTTGGTGGAATGTAAACAAATGAAATTGCTGGAATATTGGGGAATGAAGTGAAATGTTGTTGAATGGAGAGGAATTTGGTGTGCTGTGATGCCATAGAGTGTTATAAATTGTTTTGGAAACGAATGAGCCCTTTTGAAGAGAATGGAATGCTATAGAACGTTGTGTGATTTTTTGGAGTTAACATCAATTTTTTAGATTGGTGTTGATTCGAGAGCAATGTGACATAGTATAGGGTTCCTGAGTGGTTTCGAAGCAAATGGAGCTCTCTTTGATGGAATTGAAGGCCACAAAATATGGTGCGATGTTCAGTAATGGATTGGAAAGCTGTTAAATGGACAGGAATAGTCTGTAATATGACGCAGTAGAGTGTTCCTCATTGTTTTCGAAAGGAATGGAGACGTATTTGACAGAATGGAATGCAATAGAACGTGGTGGAATGTTGTTTAATGGAGTAGACTCCTGTAGAATGGAGTGGAATGGCATTTGATGTGATGCAATAGACAGCATTTAATGGGTTGCAAGTGAATCTAGGCTTCTTTGTTGGAATGGAACAGAAAAGAATACAGTGGAATATTGCAAAATGAATTGGAGATTTCGAGAATGGAGTGTAAAGGGGTGTAATGTCACTCCACGGACGGTTCCTGATTTTTTCGGAAAACAGTGGAGCCTTCTTTTGCAGAATGGAACGCGATAGGACACAGTGGACTACTGTGGTATGAGGTGTTATGCTGTGGAATTGTGTTGAATCCGTTGTAATGTGAGGCAATAAAGGTTTCTGGAGTGATTTGGAAGCGAATGCAGCCTTGCTGGATGGTATCGAACATAATAGAACGTGGTGGAATGTTGCGGAATAGAGAGGAAGACTATGAAATGTAGTGTAATGGGTGTAATGTGATGCAGTAGGGGATTCCTGAGAGATCTTGTAGAGAACGGCGAATTCTTTGAAAGAATGGAATGCCATAGAAAGAAATGGAATGTTTGGAATGGGTAGAATCTTGTGGAATCATGTGCAATGGCATGTGAATTGATGCAATAGGCTGTTCCTGAACGGATTGGAAGCTATGGAGCCTTCATTTGCCGAATGGAATGCAATGGAATGTGCTGGAATGTTGCACAGTGGAGTGCAATGTATGGAATTGGGTGGAACGTTGTGTAATGAGACTCAACGGAGAGTTCCTCGGTCTTTTGGAAACGAATGGTGCGTCCTTTGCCGGAATGTAAGCCAGTGAATGTACTGGAATATTGCAGAATGGAGTTAAATGTTGTGGAATGGAGTGGAATGTAATGTAATGTGATGCCATAGAGTGTTACAGATTTTCGTGGGAACGAATGGAGCCTTCTTTGACAGAATCGAACACTATAGAATGTTTTGGAATTTTGGGTAGTTAAGTTAAATTTTGTAGAATGGTGTAGAATCCGTGAAATGCGACACAATATAGAGTTGCTGAGTGGTCTAGAAGCAAATGGAGCTCACTTTGATGGAATGGAATGCAGCAGAACATGGTGGTATGTTCAGGAATGGAGTGCAATCTTGTGAAATGGACTGGAATCTTGTGTATTGTGACGCAGTAGAGTGTTCCTGATTGTTTTGCAAACGAATGGAGCCTTACTTGACAGAATGGAAGGCAATAGAACGTGGTGGAATATTGCGGGATGTATGAGAATCTTGTAGAATTGAGTGGAATATTATTTGATTTGATGCAGTAGACAGTCCTTAATGGATTGGCAGTGATTCGAGCCTTCTTTGTAGGAATGAGATGCAAAAGAAAATAGTGGAACGTAGTGAAATGAAGGGGAGAGCTGTGGAATGGAGTGGAATGGGTTATAATGTGACGCCACAGACGGTTCCTGACAGTTTTGGAAAAGAGAGGAGCGCTCTTTTCCAGAATGGAGCGAGATAGAACACGGTGGTGTGTTGTGGAATGGAGTTAAATCGGTTGTAATGTGACGCAGTGAAGGGATCAGAAGAGATTTTTAATGAAAGGCAGCCTTGCTGGATGGAATCAAACGTAAAAGGACGTGGTAGAGTGTTGTGAAATGGAGTGTAAAGGGATATAATGGGATGCTGTAGAGGGTTCCTGTGAGATTTGTAGAGAGTGGTGCCTTCCTTGTAACAGTGGAATGCCATAGAATGCAGTGCAAAGTTTTGAATAGAGTAGAATCTTTTGGATTCGTGTGTAATGGCATCTCAATGATGCAATATACTGCTCCTGAATGGTTTGGTAGCTATGGGGCCTTCTTTTTCATAATGGAATGCAATGGAATGTGGTGGAATGTTGCACAATAGAGTGCAATGCTCTGCTATTGAGTAGACCGTGGTGAAGTGTGACACAACAGAGAGTTCCTGGGTTTGGATAAGAATGGTTCCTACTTTGTCAGAATGAAACTCAGTAGATCTTGTTGGAATATTGGGAATGGAGTAGAATCTTGTGGAAGGGAATGGCTTGTGAAGGTACAGAATACGAATTTCAGTATTTGCTTGGAAACAAATATAGCTTTCCTTTGCAGAATGGAACACTACAGTACGTGGTGGAATGTTGTGGAATGGAGGGCAATGTAGCTCAATGGAGTGGAATCGGCGGTAGGGTGACATTATAAAGGTCAACAGAGTGGTTTGGAAGCTGAACGGTGCCTCCCTTGGTGGAATGTAAACAAATGAAATTGCTGGAATATTGGGGAATGAAGTGAAATGTTGTTGAATGGAGAGGAATTTGGTGTGCTGTGATGCCATAGAGTGTTATAAATTGTTTTGGAAACGAATGAGCCCTTTTGAAGAGAATGGAATGCTATAGAACGTTGTGTGATTTTTTGGAGTTAACATCAATTTTTTAGATTGGTGTTGATTCGAGAGCAATGTGACATAGTATAGGGTTCCTGAGTGGTTTCGAAGCAAATGGAGCTCTCTTTGATGGAATTGAAGGCCACAAAATATGGTGCGATGTTCAGTAATGGATTGGAAAGCTGTTAAATGGACAGGAATAGTCTGTAATATGACGCAGTAGAGTGTTCCTCATTGTTTTCGAAAGGAATGGAGACGTATTTGACAGAATGGAATGCAATAGAACGTGGTGGAATGTTGTTTAATGGAGTAGACTCCTGTAGAATGGAGTGGAATGGCATTTGATGTGATGCAATAGACAGCATTTAATGGGTTGCAAGTGAATCTAGGCTTCTTTGTTGGAATGGAACAGAAAAGAATACAGTGGAATATTGCAAAATGAATTGGAGATTTCGAGAATGGAGTGTAAAGGGGTGTAATGTCACTCCACGGACGGTTCCTGATTTTTTCGGGAAACAGTGGAGCCTTCTTTTGCAGAATGGAACGCGATAGGACACAGTGGACTACTGTGGTATGAGGTGTTATGCTGTGGAATTGTGTTGAATCCGTTGTAATGTGAGGCAATAAAGGTTTCTGGAGTGATTTGGAAGCGAATGCAGCCTTGCTGGATGGTATCGAACATAATAGAACGTGGTGGAATGTTGCGGAATAGAGAGGAAGACTATGAAATGTAGTGTAATGGGTGTAATGTGATGCAGTAGGGGATTCCTGAGAGATCTTGTAGAGAACGGCGAATTCTTTGAAAGAATGGAATGCCATAGAAAGAAATGGAATGTTTGGAATGGGTAGAATCTTGTGGAATCATGTGCAATGGCATGTGAATTGATGCAATAGGCTGTTCCTGAACGGATTGGAAGCTATGGAGCCTTCATTTGCCGAATGGAATGCAATGGAATGTGCTGGAATGTTGCACAGTGGAGTGCAATGTGTGGAATTGGGTGGAACGTTGTGTAATGAGACTCAACGGAGAGTTCCTCGGTCTTTTGGAAACGAATGGTGCGTCCTTTGCCGGAATGTAAGCCAGTGAATGTACTGGAATATTGCAGAATGGAGTTAAATGTTGTGGAATGGAGTGGAATGTAATGTAATGTGATGCCATAGAGTGTTACAGATTTTCGTGGGAACGAATGGAGCCTTCTTTGACAGAATCGAACACTATAGAATGTTTTGGAATTTTGGGTAGTTAAGTTAAATTTTGTAGAATGGTGTAGAATCCGTGAAATGCGACACAATATAGAGTTGCTGAGTGGTCTAGAAGCAAATGGAGCTCACTTTGATGGAATGGAATGCAGCAGAACATGGTGGTATGTTCAGGAATGGAGTGCAATCTTGTGAAATGGACTGGAATCTTGTGTATTGTGACGCAGTAGAGTGTTCCTGATTGTTTTGCAAACGAATGGAGCCTTACTTGACAGAATGGAAGGCAATAGAACGTGGTGGAATATTGCGGGATGTATGAGAATCTTGTAGAATTGAGTGGAATATTATTTGATTTGATGCAGTAGACAGTCCTTAATGGATTGGCAGTGATTCGAGCCTTCTTTGTAGGAATGAGATGCAAAAGAAAATAGTGGAACGTAGTGAAATGAAGGGGAGAGCTGTGGAATGGAGTGGAATGGGTTATAATGTGACGCCACAGACGGTTCCTGACAGTTTTGGAAAAGAGAGGAGCGCTCTTTTCCAGAATGGAGCGAGATAGAACACGGTGGTGTGTTGTGGAATGGAGTTAAATCGGTTGTAATGTGACGCAGTGAAGGGATCAGAAGAGATTTTTAATGAAAGGCAGCCTTGCTGGATGGAATCAAACGTAAAAGGACGTGGTAGAGTGTTGTGAAATGGAGTGTAAAGGGATATAATGGGATGCTGTAGAGGGTTCCTGTGAGATTTGTAGAGAGTGGTGCCTTCCTTGTAACAGTGGAATGCCATAGAATGCAGTGCAAAGTTTTGAATAGAGTAGAATCTTTTGGATTCGTGTGTAATGGCATCTCAATGATGCAATATACTGCTCCTGAATGGTTTGGTAGCTATGGGGCCTTCTTTTTCATAATGGAATGCAATGGAATGTGGTGGAATGTTGCACAATAGAGTGCAATGCTCTGCTATTGAGTAGACCGTGGTGAAGTGTGACACAACAGAGAGTTCCTGGGTTTGGATAAGAATGGTTCCTACTTTGTCAGAATGAAACTCAGTAGATCTTGTTGGAATATTGGGAATGGAGTAGAATCTTGTGGAAGGGAATGGCTTGTGAAGGTACAGAATACGAATTTCAGTATTTGCTTGGAAACAAATATAGCTTTCCTTTGCAGAATGGAACACTACAGTACGTGGTGGAATGTTGTGGAATGGAGGGCAATGTAGCTCAATGGAGTGGAATCGGCGGTAGGGTGACATTATAAAGGTCAACAGAGTGGTTTGGAAGCTGAACGGTGCCTCCCTTGGTGGAATGTAAACAAATGAAATTGCTGGAATATTGGGGAATGAAGTGAAATGTTGTTGAATGGAGAGGAATTTGGTGTGCTGTGATGCCATAGAGTGTTATAAATTGTTTTGGAAACGAATGAGCCCTTTTGAAGAGAATGGAATGCTATAGAACGTTGTGTGATTTTTTGGAGTTAACATCAATTTTTTAGATTGGTGTTGATTCGAGAGCAATGTGACATAGTATAGGGTTCCTGAGTGGTTTCGAAGCAAATGGAGCTCTCTTTGATGGAATTGAAGGCCACAAAATATGGTGCGATGTTCAGTAATGGATTGGAAAGCTGTTAAATGGACAGGAATAGTCTGTAATATGACGCAGTAGAGTGTTCCTCATTGTTTTCGAAAGGAATGGAGACGTATTTGACAGAATGGAATGCAATAGAACGTGGTGGAATGTTGTTTAATGGAGTAGACTCCTGTAGAATGGAGTGGAATGGCATTTGATGTGATGCAATAGACAGCATTTAATGGGTTGCAAGTGAATCTAGGCTTCTTTGTTGGAATGGAACAGAAAAGAATACAGTGGAATATTGCAAAATGAATTGGAGATTTCGAGAATGGAGTGTAAAGGGGTGTAATGTCACTCCACGGACGGTTCCTGATTTTTTCGGAAAACAGTGGAGCCTTCTTTTGCAGAATGGAACGCGATAGGACACAGTGGACTACTGTGGTATGAGGTGTTATGCTGTGGAATTGTGTTGAATCCGTTGTAATGTGAGGCAATAAAGGTTTCTGGAGTGATTTGGAAGCGAATGCAGCCTTGCTGGATGGTATCGAACATAATAGAACGTGGTGGAATGTTGCGGAATAGAGAGGAAGACTATGAAATGTAGTGTAATGGGTGTAATGTGATGCAGTAGGGGATTCCTGAGAGATCTTGTAGAGAACGGCGAATTCTTTGAAAGAATGGAATGCCATAGAAAGAAATGGAATGTTTGGAATGGGTAGAATCTTGTGGAATCATGTGCAATGGCATGTGAATTGATGCAATAGGCTGTTCCTGAACGGATTGGAAGCTATGGAGCCTTCATTTGCCGAATGGAATGCAATGGAATGTGCTGGAATGTTGCACAGTGGAGTGCAATGTGTGGAATTGGGTGGAACGTTGTGTAATGAGACTCAACGGAGAGTTCCTCGGTCTTTTGGAAACGAATGGTGCGTCCTTTGCCGGAATGTAAGCCAGTGAATGTACTGGAATATTGCAGAATGGAGTTAAATGTTGTGGAATGGAGTGGAATGTAATGTAATGTGATGCCATAGAGTGTTACAGATTTTCGTGGGAACGAATGGAGCCTTCTTTGACAGAATCGAACACTATAGAATGTTTTGGAATTTTGGGTAGTTAAGTTAAATTTTGTAGAATGGTGTAGAATCCGTGAAATGCGACACAATATAGAGTTGCTGAGTGGTCTAGAAGCAAATGGAGCTCACTTTGATGGAATGGAATGCAGCAGAACATGGTGGTATGTTCAGGAATGGAGTGCAATCTTGTGAAATGGACTGGAATCTTGTGTATTGTGACGCAGTAGAGTGTTCCTGATTGTTTTGCAAACGAATGGAGCCTTACTTGACAGAATGGAAGGCAATAGAACGTGGTGGAATATTGCGGGATGTATGAGAATCTTGTAGAATTGAGTGGAATATTATTTGATTTGATGCAGTAGACAGTCCTTAATGGATTGGCAGTGATTCGAGCCTTCTTTGTAGGAATGAGATGCAAAAGAAAATAGTGGAACGTAGTGAAATGAAGGGGAGAGCTGTGGAATGGAGTGGAATGGGTTATAATGTGACGCCACAGACGGTTCCTGACAGTTTTGGAAAAGAGAGGAGCGCTCTTTTCCAGAATGGAGCGAGATAGAACACGGTGGTGTGTTGTGGAATGGAGTTAAATCGGTTGTAATGTGACGCAGTGAAGGGATCAGAAGAGATTTTTAATGAAAGGCAGCCTTGCTGGATGGAATCAAACGTAAAAGGACGTGGTAGAGTGTTGTGAAATGGAGTGTAAAGGGATATAATGGGATGCTGTAGAGGGTTCCTGTGAGATTTGTAGAGAGTGGTGCCTTCCTTGTAACAGTGGAATGCCATAGAATGCAGTGCAAAGTTTTGAATAGAGTAGAATCTTTTGGATTCGTGTGTAATGGCATCTCAATGATGCAATATACTGCTCCTGAATGGTTTGGTAGCTATGGGGCCTTCTTTTTCATAATGGAATGCAATGGAATGTGGTGGAATGTTGCACAATAGAGTGCAATGCTCTGCTATTGAGTAGACCGTGGTGAAGTGTGACACAACAGAGAGTTCCTGGGTTTGGATAAGAATGGTTCCTACTTTGTCAGAATGAAACTCAGTAGATCTTGTTGGAATATTGGGAATGGAGTAGAATCTTGTGGAAGGGAATGGCTTGTGAAGGTACAGAATACGAATTTCAGTATTTGCTTGGAAACAAATATAGCTTTCCTTTGCAGAATGGAACACTACAGTACGTGGTGGAATGTTGTGGAATGGAGGGCAATGTAGCTCAATGGAGTGGAATCGGCGGTAGGGTGACATTATAAAGGTCAACAGAGTGGTTTGGAAGCTGAACGGTGCCTCCCTTGGTGGAATGTAAACAAATGAAATTGCTGGAATATTGGGGAATGAAGTGAAATGTTGTTGAATGGAGAGGAATTTGGTGTGCTGTGATGCCATAGAGTGTTATAAATTGTTTTGGAAACGAATGAGCCCTTTTGAAGAGAATGGAATGCTATAGAACGTTGTGTGATTTTTTGGAGTTAACATCAATTTTTTAGATTGGTGTTGATTCGAGAGCAATGTGACATAGTATAGGGTTCCTGAGTGGTTTCGAAGCAAATGGAGCTCTCTTTGATGGAATTGAAGGCCACAAAATATGGTGCGATGTTCAGTAATGGATTGGAAAGCTGTTAAATGGACAGGAATAGTCTGTAATATGACGCAGTAGAGTGTTCCTCATTGTTTTCGAAAGGAATGGAGACGTATTTGACAGAATGGAATGCAATAGAACGTGGTGGAATGTTGTTTAATGGAGTAGACTCCTGTAGAATGGAGTGGAATGGCATTTGATGTGATGCAATAGACAGCATTTAATGGGTTGCAAGTGAATCTAGGCTTCTTTGTTGGAATGGAACAGAAAAGAATACAGTGGAATATTGCAAAATGAATTGGAGATTTCGAGAATGGAGTGTAAAGGGGTGTAATGTCACTCCACGGACGGTTCCTGATTTTTTCGGAAAACAGTGGAGCCTTCTTTTGCAGAATGGAACGCGATAGGACACAGTGGACTACTGTGGTATGAGGTGTTATGCTGTGGAATTGTGTTGAATCCGTTGTAATGTGAGGCAATAAAGGTTTCTGGAGTGATTTGGAAGCGAATGCAGCCTTGCTGGATGGTATCGAACATAATAGAACGTGGTGGAATGTTGCGGAATAGAGAGGAAGACTATGAAATGTAGTGTAATGGGTGTAATGTGATGCAGTAGGGGATTCCTGAGAGATCTTGTAGAGAACGGCGAATTCTTTGAAAGAATGGAATGCCATAGAAAGAAATGGAATGTTTGGAATGGGTAGAATCTTGTGGAATCATGTGCAATGGCATGTGAATTGATGCAATAGGCTGTTCCTGAACGGATTGGAAGCTATGGAGCCTTCATTTGCCGAATGGAATGCAATGGAATGTGCTGGAATGTTGCACAGTGGAGTGCAATGTGTGGAATTGGGTGGAACGTTGTGTAATGAGACTCAACGGAGAGTTCCTCGGTCTTTTGGAAACGAATGGTGCGTCCTTTGCCGGAATGTAAGCCAGTGAATGTACTGGAATATTGCAGAATGGAGTTAAATGTTGTGGAATGGAGTGGAATGTAATGTAATGTGATGCCATAGAGTGTTACAGATTTTCGTGGGAACGAATGGAGCCTTCTTTGACAGAATCGAACACTATAGAATGTTTTGGAATTTTGGGTAGTTAAGTTAAATTTTGTAGAATGGTGTAGAATCCGTGAAATGCGACACAATATAGAGTTGCTGAGTGGTCTAGAAGCAAATGGAGCTCACTTTGATGGAATGGAATGCAGCAGAACATGGTGGTATGTTCAGGAATGGAGTGCAATCTTGTGAAATGGACTGGAATCTTGTGTATTGTGACGCAGTAGAGTGTTCCTGATTGTTTTGCAAACGAATGGAGCCTTACTTGACAGAATGGAAGGCAATAGAACGTGGTGGAATATTGCGGGATGTATGAGAATCTTGTAGAATTGAGTGGAATATTATTTGATTTGATGCAGTAGACAGTCCTTAATGGATTGGCAGTGATTCGAGCCTTCTTTGTAGGAATGAGATGCAAAAGAAAATAGTGGAACGTAGTGAAATGAAGGGGAGAGCTGTGGAATGGAGTGGAATGGGTTATAATGTGACGCCACAGACGGTTCCTGACAGTTTTGGAAAAGAGAGGAGCGCTCTTTTCCAGAATGGAGCGAGATAGAACACGGTGGTGTGTTGTGGAATGGAGTTAAATCGGTTGTAATGTGACGCAGTGAAGGGATCAGAAGAGATTTTTAATGAAAGGCAGCCTTGCTGGATGGAATCAAACGTAAAAGGACGTGGTAGAGTGTTGTGAAATGGAGTGTAAAGGGATATAATGGGATGCTGTAGAGGGTTCCTGTGAGATTTGTAGAGAGTGGTGCCTTCCTTGTAACAGTGGAATGCCATAGAATGCAGTGCAAAGTTTTGAATAGAGTAGAATCTTTTGGATTCGTGTGTAATGGCATCTCAATGATGCAATATACTGCTCCTGAATGGTTTGGTAGCTATGGGGCCTTCTTTTTCATAATGGAATGCAATGGAATGTGGTGGAATGTTGCACAATAGAGTGCAATGCTCTGCTATTGAGTAGACCGTGGTGAAGTGTGACACAACAGAGAGTTCCTGGGTTTGGATAAGAATGGTTCCTACTTTGTCAGAATGAAACTCAGTAGATCTTGTTGGAATATTGGGAATGGAGTAGAATCTTGTGGAAGGGAATGGCTTGTGAAGGTACAGAATACGAATTTCAGTATTTGCTTGGAAACAAATATAGCTTTCCTTTGCAGAATGGAACACTACAGTACGTGGTGGAATGTTGTGGAATGGAGGGCAATGTAGCTCAATGGAGTGGAATCGGCGGTAGGGTGACATTATAAAGGTCAACAGAGTGGTTTGGAAGCTGAACGGTGCCTCCCTTGGTGGAATGTAAACAAATGAAATTGCTGGAATATTGGGGAATGAAGTGAAATGTTGTTGAATGGAGAGGAATTTGGTGTGCTGTGATGCCATAGAGTGTTATAAATTGTTTTGGAAACGAATGAGCCCTTTTGAAGAGAATGGAATGCTATAGAACGTTGTGTGATTTTTTGGAGTTAACATCAATTTTTTAGATTGGTGTTGATTCGAGAGCAATGTGACATAGTATAGGGTTCCTGAGTGGTTTCGAAGCAAATGGAGCTCTCTTTGATGGAATTGAAGGCCACAAAATATGGTGCGATGTTCAGTAATGGATTGGAAAGCTGTTAAATGGACAGGAATAGTCTGTAATATGACGCAGTAGAGTGTTCCTCATTGTTTTCGAAAGGAATGGAGACGTATTTGACAGAATGGAATGCAATAGAACGTGGTGGAATGTTGTTTAATGGAGTAGACTCCTGTAGAATGGAGTGGAATGGCATTTGATGTGATGCAATAGACAGCATTTAATGGGTTGCAAGTGAATCTAGGCTTCTTTGTTGGAATGGAACAGAAAAGAATACAGTGGAATATTGCAAAATGAATTGGAGATTTCGAGAATGGAGTGTAAAGGGGTGTAATGTCACTCCACGGACGGTTCCTGATTTTTTCGGAAAACAGTGGAGCCTTCTTTTGCAGAATGGAACGCGATAGGACACAGTGGACTACTGTGGTATGAGGTGTTATGCTGTGGAATTGTGTTGAATCCGTTGTAATGTGAGGCAATAAAGGTTTCTGGAGTGATTTGGAAGCGAATGCAGCCTTGCTGGATGGTATCGAACATAATAGAACGTGGTGGAATGTTGCGGAATAGAGAGGAAGACTATGAAATGTAGTGTAATGGGTGTAATGTGATGCAGTAGGGGATTCCTGAGAGATCTTGTAGAGAACGGCGAATTCTTTGAAAGAATGGAATGCCATAGAAAGAAATGGAATGTTTGGAATGGGTAGAATCTTGTGGAATCATGTGCAATGGCATGTGAATTGATGCAATAGGCTGTTCCTGAACGGATTGGAAGCTATGGAGCCTTCATTTGCCGAATGGAATGCAATGGAATGTGCTGGAATGTTGCACAGTGGAGTGCAATGTGTGGAATTGGGTGGAACGTTGTGTAATGAGACTCAACGGAGAGTTCCTCGGTCTTTTGGAAACGAATGGTGCGTCCTTTGCCGGAATGTAAGCCAGTGAATGTACTGGAATATTGCAGAATGGAGTTAAATGTTGTGGAATGGAGTGGAATGTAATGTAATGTGATGCCATAGAGTGTTACAGATTTTCGTGGGAACGAATGGAGCCTTCTTTGACAGAATCGAACACTATAGAATGTTTTGGAATTTTGGGTAGTTAAGTTAAATTTTGTAGAATGGTGTAGAATCCGTGAAATGCGACACAATATAGAGTTGCTGAGTGGTCTAGAAGCAAATGGAGCTCACTTTGATGGAATGGAATGCAGCAGAACATGGTGGTATGTTCAGGAATGGAGTGCAATCTTGTGAAATGGACTGGAATCTTGTGTATTGTGACGCAGTAGAGTGTTCCTGATTGTTTTGCAAACGAATGGAGCCTTACTTGACAGAATGGAAGGCAATAGAACGTGGTGGAATATTGCGGGATGTATGAGAATCTTGTAGAATTGAGTGGAATATTATTTGATTTGATGCAGTAGACAGTCCTTAATGGATTGGCAGTGATTCGAGCCTTCTTTGTAGGAATGAGATGCAAAAGAAAATAGTGGAACGTAGTGAAATGAAGGGGAGAGCTGTGGAATGGAGTGGAATGGGTTATAATGTGACGCCACAGACGGTTCCTGACAGTTTTGGAAAAGAGAGGAGCGCTCTTTTCCAGAATGGAGCGAGATAGAACACGGTGGTGTGTTGTGGAATGGAGTTAAATCGGTTGTAATGTGACGCAGTGAAGGGATCAGAAGAGATTTTTAATGAAAGGCAGCCTTGCTGGATGGAATCAAACGTAAAAGGACGTGGTAGAGTGTTGTGAAATGGAGTGTAAAGGGATATAATGGGATGCTGTAGAGGGTTCCTGTGAGATTTGTAGAGAGTGGTGCCTTCCTTGTAACAGTGGAATGCCATAGAATGCAGTGCAAAGTTTTGAATAGAGTAGAATCTTTTGGATTCGTGTGTAATGGCATCTCAATGATGCAATATACTGCTCCTGAATGGTTTGGTAGCTATGGGGCCTTCTTTTTCATAATGGAATGCAATGGAATGTGGTGGAATGTTGCACAATAGAGTGCAATGCTCTGCTATTGAGTAGACCGTGGTGAAGTGTGACACAACAGAGAGTTCCTGGGTTTGGATAAGAATGGTTCCTACTTTGTCAGAATGAAACTCAGTAGATCTTGTTGGAATATTGGGAATGGAGTAGAATCTTGTGGAAGGGAATGGCTTGTGAAGGTACAGAATACGAATTTCAGTATTTGCTTGGAAACAAATATAGCTTTCCTTTGCAGAATGGAACACTACAGTACGTGGTGGAATGTTGTGGAATGGAGGGCAATGTAGCTCAATGGAGTGGAATCGGCGGTAGGGTGACATTATAAAGGTCAACAGAGTGGTTTGGAAGCTGAACGGTGCCTCCCTTGGTGGAATGTAAACAAATGAAATTGCTGGAATATTGGGGAATGAAGTGAAATGTTGTTGAATGGAGAGGAATTTGGTGTGCTGTGATGCCATAGAGTGTTATAAATTGTTTTGGAAACGAATGAGCCCTTTTGAAGAGAATGGAATGCTATAGAACGTTGTGTGATTTTTTGGAGTTAACATCAATTTTTTAGATTGGTGTTGATTCGAGAGCAATGTGACATAGTATAGGGTTCCTGAGTGGTTTCGAAGCAAATGGAGCTCTCTTTGATGGAATTGAAGGCCACAAAATATGGTGCGATGTTCAGTAATGGATTGGAAAGCTGTTAAATGGACAGGAATAGTCTGTAATATGACGCAGTAGAGTGTTCCTCATTGTTTTCGAAAGGAATGGAGACGTATTTGACAGAATGGAATGCAATAGAACGTGGTGGAATGTTGTTTAATGGAGTAGACTCCTGTAGAATGGAGTGGAATGGCATTTGATGTGATGCAATAGACAGCATTTAATGGGTTGCAAGTGAATCTAGGCTTCTTTGTTGGAATGGAACAGAAAAGAATACAGTGGAATATTGCAAAATGAATTGGAGATTTCGAGAATGGAGTGTAAAGGGGTGTAATGTCACTCCACGGACGGTTCCTGATTTTTTCGGAAAACAGTGGAGCCTTCTTTTGCAGAATGGAACGCGATAGGACACAGTGGACTACTGTGGTATGAGGTGTTATGCTGTGGAATTGTGTTGAATCCGTTGTAATGTGAGGCAATAAAGGTTTCTGGAGTGATTTGGAAGCGAATGCAGCCTTGCTGGATGGTATCGAACATAATAGAACGTGGTGGAATGTTGCGGAATAGAGAGGAAGACTATGAAATGTAGTGTAATGGGTGTAATGTGATGCAGTAGGGGATTCCTGAGAGATCTTGTAGAGAACGGCGAATTCTTTGAAAGAATGGAATGCCATAGAAAGAAATGGAATGTTTGGAATGGGTAGAATCTTGTGGAATCATGTGCAATGGCATGTGAATTGATGCAATAGGCTGTTCCTGAACGGATTGGAAGCTATGGAGCCTTCATTTGCCGAATGGAATGCAATGGAATGTGCTGGAATGTTGCACAGTGGAGTGCAATGTGTGGAATTGGGTGGAACGTTGTGTAATGAGACTCAACGGAGAGTTCCTCGGTCTTTTGGAAACGAATGGTGCGTCCTTTGCCGGAATGTAAGCCAGTGAATGTACTGGAATATTGCAGAATGGAGTTAAATGTTGTGGAATGGAGTGGAATGTAATGTAATGTGATGCCATAGAGTGTTACAGATTTTCGTGGGAACGAATGGAGCCTTCTTTGACAGAATCGAACACTATAGAATGTTTTGGAATTTTGGGTAGTTAAGTTAAATTTTGTAGAATGGTGTAGAATCCGTGAAATGCGACACAATATAGAGTTGCTGAGTGGTCTAGAAGCAAATGGAGCTCACTTTGATGGAATGGAATGCAGCAGAACATGGTGGTATGTTCAGGAATGGAGTGCAATCTTGTGAAATGGACTGGAATCTTGTGTATTGTGACGCAGTAGAGTGTTCCTGATTGTTTTGCAAACGAATGGAGCCTTACTTGACAGAATGGAAGGCAATAGAACGTGGTGGAATATTGCGGGATGTATGAGAATCTTGTAGAATTGAGTGGAATATTATTTGATTTGATGCAGTAGACAGTCCTTAATGGATTGGCAGTGATTCGAGCCTTCTTTGTAGGAATGAGATGCAAAAGAAAATAGTGGAACGTAGTGAAATGAAGGGGAGAGCTGTGGAATGGAGTGGAATGGGTTATAATGTGACGCCACAGACGGTTCCTGACAGTTTTGGAAAAGAGAGGAGCGCTCTTTTCCAGAATGGAGCGAGATAGAACACGGTGGTGTGTTGTGGAATGGAGTTAAATCGGTTGTAATGTGACGCAGTGAAGGGATCAGAAGAGATTTTTAATGAAAGGCAGCCTTGCTGGATGGAATCAAACGTAAAAGGACGTGGTAGAGTGTTGTGAAATGGAGTGTAAAGGGATATAATGGGATGCTGTAGAGGGTTCCTGTGAGATTTGTAGAGAGTGGTGCCTTCCTTGTAACAGTGGAATGCCATAGAATGCAGTGCAAAGTTTTGAATAGAGTAGAATCTTTTGGATTCGTGTGTAATGGCATCTCAATGATGCAATATACTGCTCCTGAATGGTTTGGTAGCTATGGGGCCTTCTTTTTCATAATGGAATGCAATGGAATGTGGTGGAATGTTGCACAATAGAGTGCAATGCTCTGCTATTGAGTAGACCGTGGTGAAGTGTGACACAACAGAGAGTTCCTGGGTTTGGATAAGAATGGTTCCTACTTTGTCAGAATGAAACTCAGTAGATCTTGTTGGAATATTGGGAATGGAGTAGAATCTTGTGGAAGGGAATGGCTTGTGAAGGTACAGAATACGAATTTCAGTATTTGCTTGGAAACAAATATAGCTTTCCTTTGCAGAATGGAACACTACAGTACGTGGTGGAATGTTGTGGAATGGAGGGCAATGTAGCTCAATGGAGTGGAATCGGCGGTAGGGTGACATTATAAAGGTCAACAGAGTGGTTTGGAAGCTGAACGGTGCCTCCCTTGGTGGAATGTAAACAAATGAAATTGCTGGAATATTGGGGAATGAAGTGAAATGTTGTTGAATGGAGAGGAATTTGGTGTGCTGTGATGCCATAGAGTGTTATAAATTGTTTTGGAAACGAATGAGCCCTTTTGAAGAGAATGGAATGCTATAGAACGTTGTGTGATTTTTTGGAGTTAACATCAATTTTTTAGATTGGTGTTGATTCGAGAGCAATGTGACATAGTATAGGGTTCCTGAGTGGTTTCGAAGCAAATGGAGCTCTCTTTGATGGAATTGAAGGCCACAAAATATGGTGCGATGTTCAGTAATGGATTGGAAAGCTGTTAAATGGACAGGAATAGTCTGTAATATGACGCAGTAGAGTGTTCCTCATTGTTTTCGAAAGGAATGGAGACGTATTTGACAGAATGGAATGCAATAGAACGTGGTGGAATGTTGTTTAATGGAGTAGACTCCTGTAGAATGGAGTGGAATGGCATTTGATGTGATGCAATAGACAGCATTTAATGGGTTGCAAGTGAATCTAGGCTTCTTTGTTGGAATGGAACAGAAAAGAATACAGTGGAATATTGCAAAATGAATTGGAGATTTCGAGAATGGAGTGTAAAGGGGTGTAATGTCACTCCACGGACGGTTCCTGATTTTTTCGGAAAACAGTGGAGCCTTCTTTTGCAGAATGGAACGCGATAGGACACAGTGGACTACTGTGGTATGAGGTGTTATGCTGTGGAATTGTGTTGAATCCGTTGTAATGTGAGGCAATAAAGGTTTCTGGAGTGATTTGGAAGCGAATGCAGCCTTGCTGGATGGTATCGAACATAATAGAACGTGGTGGAATGTTGCGGAATAGAGAGGAAGACTATGAAATGTAGTGTAATGGGTGTAATGTGATGCAGTAGGGGATTCCTGAGAGATCTTGTAGAGAACGGCGAATTCTTTGAAAGAATGGAATGCCATAGAAAGAAATGGAATGTTTGGAATGGGTAGAATCTTGTGGAATCATGTGCAATGGCATGTGAATTGATGCAATAGGCTGTTCCTGAACGGATTGGAAGCTATGGAGCCTTCATTTGCCGAATGGAATGCAATGGAATGTGCTGGAATGTTGCACAGTGGAGTGCAATGTGTGGAATTGGGTGGAACGTTGTGTAATGAGACTCAACGGAGAGTTCCTCGGTCTTTTGGAAACGAATGGTGCGTCCTTTGCCGGAATGTAAGCCAGTGAATGTACTGGAATATTGCAGAATGGAGTTAAATGTTGTGGAATGGAGTGGAATGTAATGTAATGTGATGCCATAGAGTGTTACAGATTTTCGTGGGAACGAATGGAGCCTTCTTTGACAGAATCGAACACTATAGAATGTTTTGGAATTTTGGGTAGTTAAGTTAAATTTTGTAGAATGGTGTAGAATCCGTGAAATGCGACACAATATAGAGTTGCTGAGTGGTCTAGAAGCAAATGGAGCTCACTTTGATGGAATGGAATGCAGCAGAACATGGTGGTATGTTCAGGAATGGAGTGCAATCTTGTGAAATGGACTGGAATCTTGTGTATTGTGACGCAGTAGAGTGTTCCTGATTGTTTTGCAAACGAATGGAGCCTTACTTGACAGAATGGAAGGCAATAGAACGTGGTGGAATATTGCGGGATGTATGAGAATCTTGTAGAATTGAGTGGAATATTATTTGATTTGATGCAGTAGACAGTCCTTAATGGATTGGCAGTGATTCGAGCCTTCTTTGTAGGAATGAGATGCAAAAGAAAATAGTGGAACGTAGTGAAATGAAGGGGAGAGCTGTGGAATGGAGTGGAATGGGTTATAATGTGACGCCACAGACGGTTCCTGACAGTTTTGGAAAAGAGAGGAGCGCTCTTTTCCAGAATGGAGCGAGATAGAACACGGTGGTGTGTTGTGGAATGGAGTTAAATCGGTTGTAATGTGACGCAGTGAAGGGATCAGAAGAGATTTTTAATGAAAGGCAGCCTTGCTGGATGGAATCAAACGTAAAAGGACGTGGTAGAGGGTTGTGAAATGGAGTGTAAAGGGATATAATGGGATGCTGTAGAGGGTTCCTGTGAGATTTGTAGAGAGTGGTGCCTTCCTTGTAACAGTGGAATGCCATAGAATGCAGTGCAAAGTTTTGAATAGAGTAGAATCTTTTGGATTCGTGTGTAATGGCATCTCAATGATGCAATATACTGCTCCTGAATGGTTTGGTAGCTATGGGGCCTTCTTTTTCATAATGGAATGCAATGGAATGTGGTGGAATGTTGCACAATAGAGTGCAATGCTCTGCTATTGAGTAGACCGTGGTGAAGTGTGACACAACAGAGAGTTCCTGGGTTTGGATAAGAATGGTTCCTACTTTGTCAGAATGAAACTCAGTAGATCTTGTTGGAATATTGGGAATGGAGTAGAATCTTGTGGAAGGGAATGGCTTGTGAAGGTACAGAATACGAATTTCAGTATTTGCTTGGAAACAAATATAGCTTTCCTTTGCAGAATGGAACACTACAGTACGTGGTGGAATGTTGTGGAATGGAGGGCAATGTAGCTCAATGGAGTGGAATCGGCGGTAGGGTGACATTATAAAGGTCAACAGAGTGGTTTGGAAGCTGAACGGTGCCTCCCTTGGTGGAATGTAAACAAACGAAATTGCTGGAATATTGGGGAATGAAGTGAAATGTTGTTGAATGGAGAGGAATTTGGTGTGCTGTGATGCCATAGAGTGTTATAAATTGTTTTGGAAACGAATGAGCCCTTTTGAAGAGAATGGAATGCTATAGAACGTTGTGTGATTTTTTGGAGTTAACATCAATTTTTTAGATTGGTGTTGATTCGAGAGCAATGTGACATAGTATAGGGTTCCTGAGTGGTTTCGAAGCAAATGGAGCTCTCTTTGATGGAATTGAAGGCCACAAAATATGGTGCGATGTTCAGTAATGGATTGGAAAGCTGTTAAATGGACAGGAATAGTCTGTAATATGACGCAGTAGAGTGTTCCTCATTGTTTTCGAAAGGAATGGAGACGTATTTGACAGAATGGAATGCAATAGAACGTGGTGGAATGTTGTTTAATGGAGTAGACTCCTGTAGAATGGAGTGGAATGGCATTTGATGTGATGCAATAGACAGCATTTAATGGGTTGCAAGTGAATCTAGGCTTCTTTGTTGGAATGGAACAGAAAAGAATACAGTGGAATATTGCAAAATGAATTGGAGATTTCGAGAATGGAGTGTAAAGGGGTGTAATGTCACTCCACGGACGGTTCCTGATTTTTTCGGAAAACAGTGGAGCCTTCTTTTGCAGAATGGAACGCGATAGGACACAGTGGACTACTGTGGTATGAGGTGTTATGCTGTGGAATTGTGTTGAATCCGTTGTAATGTGAGGCAATAAAGGTTTCTGGAGTGATTTGGAAGCGAATGCAGCCTTGCTGGATGGTATCGAACATAATAGAACGTGGTGGAATGTTGCGGAATAGAGAGGAAGACTATGAAATGTAGTGTAATGGGTGTAATGTGATGCAGTAGGGGATTCCTGAGAGATCTTGTAGAGAACGGCGAATTCTTTGAAAGAATGGAATGCCATAGAAAGAAATGGAATGTTTGGAATGGGTAGAATCTTGTGGAATCATGTGCAATGGCATGTGAATTGATGCAATAGGCTGTTCCTGAACGGATTGGAAGCTATGGAGCCTTCATTTGCCGAATGGAATGCAATGGAATGTGCTGGAATGTTGCACAGTGGAGTGCAATGTGTGGAATTGGGTGGAACGTTGTGTAATGAGACTCAACGGAGAGTTCCTCGGTCTTTTGGAAACGAATGGTGCGTCCTTTGCCGGAATGTAAGCCAGTGAATGTACTGGAATATTGCAGAATGGAGTTAAATGTTGTGGAATGGAGTGGAATGTAATGTAATGTGATGCCATAGAGTGTTACAGATTTTCGTGGGAACGAATGGAGCCTTCTTTGACAGAATCGAACACTATAGAATGTTTTGGAATTTTGGGTAGTTAAGTTAAATTTTGTAGAATGGTGTAGAATCCGTGAAATGCGACACAATATAGAGTTGCTGAGTGGTCTAGAAGCAAATGGAGCTCACTTTGATGGAATGGAATGCAGCAGAACATGGTGGTATGTTCAGGAATGGAGTGCAATCTTGTGAAATGGACTGGAATCTTGTGTATTGTGACGCAGTAGAGTGTTCCTGATTGTTTTGCAAACGAATGGAGCCTTACTTGACAGAATGGAAGGCAATAGAACGTGGTGGAATATTGCGGGATGTATGAGAATCTTGTAGAATTGAGTGGAATATTATTTGATTTGATGCAGTAGACAGTCCTTAATGGATTGGCAGTGATTCGAGCCTTCTTTGTAGGAATGAGATGCAAAAGAAAATAGTGGAACGTAGTGAAATGAAGGGGAGAGCTGTGGAATGGAGTGGAATGGGTTATAATGTGACGCCACAGACGGTTCCTGACAGTTTTGGAAAAGAGAGGAGCGCTCTTTTCCAGAATGGAGCGAGATAGAACACGGTGGTGTGTTGTGGAATGGAGTTAAATCGGTTGTAATGTGACGCAGTGAAGGGATCAGAAGAGATTTTTAATGAAAGGCAGCCTTGCTGGATGGAATCAAACGTAAAAGGACGTGGTAGAGTGTTGTGAAATGGAGTGTAAAGGGATATAATGGGATGCTGTAGAGGGTTCCTGTGAGATTTGTAGAGAGTGGTGCCTTCCTTGTAACAGTGGAATGCCATAGAATGCAGTGCAAAGTTTTGAATAGAGTAGAATCTTTTGGATTCGTGTGTAATGGCATCTCAATGATGCAATATACTGCTCCTGAATGGTTTGGTAGCTATGGGGCCTTCTTTTTCATAATGGAATGCAATGGAATGTGGTGGAATGTTGCACAATAGAGTGCAATGCTCTGCTATTGAGTAGACCGTGGTGAAGTGTGACACAACAGAGAGTTCCTGGGTTTGGATAAGAATGGTTCCTACTTTGTCAGAATGAAACTCAGTAGATCTTGTTGGAATATTGGGAATGGAGTAGAATCTTGTGGAAGGGAATGGCTTGTGAAGGTACAGAATACGAATTTCAGTATTTGCTTGGAAACAAATATAGCTTTCCTTTGCAGAATGGAACACTACAGTACGTGGTGGAATGTTGTGGAATGGAGGGCAATGTAGCTCAATGGAGTGGAATCGGCGGTAGGGTGACATTATAAAGGTCAACAGAGTGGTTTGGAAGCTGAACGGTGCCTCCCTTGGTGGAATGTAAACAAATGAAATTGCTGGAATATTGGGGAATGAAGTGAAATGTTGTTGAATGGAGAGGAATTTGGTGTGCTGTGATGCCATAGAGTGTTATAAATTGTTTTGGAAACGAATGAGCCCTTTTGAAGAGAATGGAATGCTATAGAACGTTGTGTGATTTTTTGGAGTTAACATCAATTTTTTAGATTGGTGTTGATTCGAGAGCAATGTGACATAGTATAGGGTTCCTGAGTGGTTTCGAAGCAAATGGAGCTCTCTTTGATGGAATTGAAGGCCACAAAATATGGTGCGATGTTCAGTAATGGATTGGAAAGCTGTTAAATGGACAGGAATAGTCTGTAATATGACGCAGTAGAGTGTTCCTCATTGTTTTCGAAAGGAATGGAGACGTATTTGACAGAATGGAATGCAATAGAACGTGGTGGAATGTTGTTTAATGGAGTAGACTCCTGTAGAATGGAGTGGAATGGCATTTGATGTGATGCAATAGACAGCATTTAATGGGTTGCAAGTGAATCTAGGCTTCTTTGTTGGAATGGAACAGAAAAGAATACAGTGGAATATTGCAAAATGAATTGGAGATTTCGAGAATGGAGTGTAAAGGGGTGTAATGTCACTCCACGGACGGTTCCTGATTTTTTCGGAAAACAGTGGAGCCTTCTTTTGCAGAATGGAACGCGATAGGACACAGTGGACTACTGTGGTATGAGGTGTTATGCTGTGGAATTGTGTTGAATCCGTTGTAATGTGAGGCAATAAAGGTTTCTGGAGTGATTTGGAAGCGAATGCAGCCTTGCTGGATGGTATCGAACATAATAGAACGTGGTGGAATGTTGCGGAATAGAGAGGAAGACTATGAAATGTAGTGTAATGGGTGTAATGTGATGCAGTAGGGGATTCCTGAGAGATCTTGTAGAGAACGGCGAATTCTTTGAAAGAATGGAATGCCATAGAAAGAAATGGAATGTTTGGAATGGGTAGAATCTTGTGGAATCATGTGCAATGGCATGTGAATTGATGCAATAGGCTGTTCCTGAACGGATTGGAAGCTATGGAGCCTTCATTTGCCGAATGGAATGCAATGGAATGTGCTGGAATGTTGCACAGTGGAGTGCAATGTGTGGAATTGGGTGGAACGTTGTGTAATGAGACTCAACGGAGAGTTCCTCGGTCTTTTGGAAACGAATGGTGCGTCCTTTGCCGGAATGTAAGCCAGTGAATGTACTGGAATATTGCAGAATGGAGTTAAATGTTGTGGAATGGAGTGGAATGTAATGTAATGTGATGCCATAGAGTGTTACAGATTTTCGTGGGAACGAATGGAGCCTTCTTTGACAGAATCGAACACTATAGAATGTTTTGGAATTTTGGGTAGTTAAGTTAAATTTTGTAGAATGGTGTAGAATCCGTGAAATGCGACACAATATAGAGTTGCTGAGTGGTCTAGAAGCAAATGGAGCTCACTTTGATGGAATGGAATGCAGCAGAACATGGTGGTATGTTCAGGAATGGAGTGCAATCTTGTGAAATGGACTGGAATCTTGTGTATTGTGACGCAGTAGAGTGTTCCTGATTGTTTTGCAAACGAATGGAGCCTTACTTGACAGAATGGAAGGCAATAGAACGTGGTGGAATATTGCGGGATGTATGAGAATCTTGTAGAATTGAGTGGAATATTATTTGATTTGATGCAGTAGACAGTCCTTAATGGATTGGCAGTGATTCGAGCCTTCTTTGTAGGAATGAGATGCAAAAGAAAATAGTGGAACGTAGTGAAATGAAGGGGAGAGCTGTGGAATGGAGTGGAATGGGTTATAATGTGACGCCACAGACGGTTCCTGACAGTTTTGGAAAAGAGAGGAGCGCTCTTTTCCAGAATGGAGCGAGATAGAACACGGTGGTGTGTTGTGGAATGGAGTTAAATCGGTTGTAATGTGACGCAGTGAAGGGATCAGAAGAGATTTTTAATGAAAGGCAGCCTTGCTGGATGGAATCAAACGTAAAAGGACGTGGTAGAGTGTTGTGAAATGGAGTGTAAAGGGATATAATGGGATGCTGTAGAGGGTTCCTGTGAGATTTGTAGAGAGTGGTGCCTTCCTTGTAACAGTGGAATGCCATAGAATGCAGTGCAAAGTTTTGAATAGAGTAGAATCTTTTGGATTCGTGTGTAATGGCATCTCAATGATGCAATATACTGCTCCTGAATGGTTTGGTAGCTATGGGGCCTTCTTTTTCATAATGGAATGCAATGGAATGTGGTGGAATGTTGCACAATAGAGTGCAATGCTCTGCTATTGAGTAGACCGTGGTGAAGTGTGACACAACAGAGAGTTCCTGGGTTTGGATAAGAATGGTTCCTACTTTGTCAGAATGAAACTCAGTAGATCTTGTTGGAATATTGGGAATGGAGTAGAATCTTGTGGAAGGGAATGGCTTGTGAAGGTACAGAATACGAATTTCAGTATTTGCTTGGAAACAAATATAGCTTTCCTTTGCAGAATGGAACACTACAGTACGTGGTGGAATGTTGTGGAATGGAGGGCAATGTAGCTCAATGGAGTGGAATCGGCGGTAGGGTGACATTATAAAGGTCAACAGAGTGGTTTGGAAGCTGAACGGTGCCTCCCTTGGTGGAATGTAAACAAATGAAATTGCTGGAATATTGGGGAATGAAGTGAAATGTTGTTGAATGGAGAGGAATTTGGTGTGCTGTGATGCCATAGAGTGTTATAAATTGTTTTGGAAACGAATGAGCCCTTTTGAAGAGAATGGAATGCTATAGAACGTTGTGTGATTTTTTGGAGTTAACATCAATTTTTTAGATTGGTGTTGATTCGAGAGCAATGTGACATAGTATAGGGTTCCTGAGTGGTTTCGAAGCAAATGGAGCTCTCTTTGATGGAATTGAAGGCCACAAAATATGGTGCGATGTTCAGTAATGGATTGGAAAGCTGTTAAATGGACAGGAATAGTCTGTAATATGACGCAGTAGAGTGTTCCTCATTGTTTTCGAAAGGAATGGAGACGTATTTGACAGAATGGAATGCAATAGAACGTGGTGGAATGTTGTTTAATGGAGTAGACTCCTGTAGAATGGAGTGGAATGGCATTTGATGTGATGCAATAGACAGCATTTAATGGGTTGCAAGTGAATCTAGGCTTCTTTGTTGGAATGGAACAGAAAAGAATACAGTGGAATATTGCAAAATGAATTGGAGATTTCGAGAATGGAGTGTAAAGGGGTGTAATGTCACTCCACGGACGGTTCCTGATTTTTTCGGAAAACAGTGGAGCCTTCTTTTGCAGAATGGAACGCGATAGGACACAGTGGACTACTGTGGTATGAGGTGTTATGCTGTGGAATTGTGTTGAATCCGTTGTAATGTGAGGCAATAAAGGTT
The DNA here is from genome assembly GCF_030020395.1 of Manis pentadactyla. Lineage (NCBI taxonomy): Eukaryota > Metazoa > Chordata > Mammalia > Pholidota > Manidae > Manis > Manis pentadactyla. Next base: position 23,924 of record NW_026644893.1, on the reverse strand, counting down.
TCTGGAGTGATTTGGAAGCGAATGCAGCCTTGCTGGATGGTATCGAACATAATAGAACGTGGTGGAATGTTGCGGAATAGAGAGGAAGACTATGAAATGTAGTGTAATGGGTGTAATGTGATGCAGTAGGGGATTCCTGAGAGATCTTGTAGAGAACGGCGAATTCTTTGAAAGAATGGAATGCCATAGAAAGAAATGGAATGTTTGGAATGGGTAGAATCTTGTGGAATCATGTGCAATGGCATGTGAATTGATGCAATAGGCTGTTCCTGAACGGATTGGAAGCTATGGAGCCTTCATTTGCCGAATGGAATGCAATGGAATGTGCTGGAATGTTGCACAGTGGAGTGCAATGTGTGGAATTGGGTGGAACGTTGTGTAATGAGACTCAACGGAGAGTTCCTCGGTCTTTTGGAAACGAATGGTGCGTCCTTTGCCGGAATGTAAGCCAGTGAATGTACTGGAATATTGCAGAATGGAGTTAAATGTTGTGGAATGGAGTGGAATGTAATGTAATGTGATGCCATAGAGTGTTACAGATTTTCGTGGGAACGAATGGAGCCTTCTTTGACAGAATCGAACACTATAGAATGTTTTGGAATTTTGGGTAGTTAAGTTAAATTTTGTAGAATGGTGTAGAATCCGTGAAATGCGACACAATATAGAGTTGCTGAGTGGTCTAGAAGCAAATGGAGCTCACTTTGATGGAATGGAATGCAGCAGAACATGGTGGTATGTTCAGGAATGGAGTGCAATCTTGTGAAATGGACTGGAATCTTGTGTATTGTGACGCAGTAGAGTGTTCCTGATTGTTTTGCAAACGAATGGAGCCTTACTTGACAGAATGGAAGGCAATAGAACGTGGTGGAATATTGCGGGATGTATGAGAATCTTGTAGAATTGAGTGGAATATTATTTGATTTGATGCAGTAGACAGTCCTTAATGGATTGGCAGTGATTCGAGCCTTCTTTGTAGGAATGAGATGCAAAAGAAAATAGTGGAACGTAGTGAAATGAAGGGGAGAGCTGTGGAATGGAGTGGAATGGGTTATAATGTGACGCCACAGACGGTTCCTGACAGTTTTGGAAAAGAGAGGAGCGCTCTTTTCCAGAATGGAGCGAGATAGAACACGGTGGTGTGTTGTGGAATGGAGTTAAATCGGTTGTAATGTGACGCAGTGAAGGGATCAGAAGAGATTTTTAATGAAAGGCAGCCTTGCTGGATGGAATCAAACGTAAAAGGACGTGGTAGAGTGTTGTGAAATGGAGTGTAAAGGGATATAATGGGATGCTGTAGAGGGTTCCTGTGAGATTTGTAGAGAGTGGTGCCTTCCTTGTAACAGTGGAATGCCATAGAATGCAGTGCAAAGTTTTGAATAGAGTAGAATCTTTTGGATTCGTGTGTAATGGCATCTCAATGATGCAATATACTGCTCCTGAATGGTTTGGTAGCTATGGGGCCTTCTTTTTCATAATGGAATGCAATGGAATGTGGTGGAATGTTGCACAATAGAGTGCAATGCTCTGCTATTGAGTAGACCGTGGTGAAGTGTGACACAACAGAGAGTTCCTGGGTTTGGATAAGAATGGTTCCTACTTTGTCAGAATGAAACTCAGTAGATCTTGTTGGAATATTGGGAATGGAGTAGAATCTTGTGGAAGGGAATGGCTTGTGAAGGTACAGAATACGAATTTCAGTATTTGCTTGGAAACAAATATAGCTTTCCTTTGCAGAATGGAACACTACAGTACGTGGTGGAATGTTGTGGAATGGAGGGCAATGTAGCTCAATGGAGTGGAATCGGCGGTAGGGTGACATTATAAAGGTCAACAGAGTGGTTTGGAAGCTGAACGGTGCCTCCCTTGGTGGAATGTAAACAAATGAAATTGCTGGAATATTGGGGAATGAAGTGAAATGTTGTTGAATGGAGAGGAATTTGGTGTGCTGTGATGCCATAGAGTGTTATAAATTGTTTTGGAAACGAATGAGCCCTTTTGAAGAGAATGGAATGCTATAGAACGTTGTGTGATTTTTTGGAGTTAACATCAATTTTTTAGATTGGTGTTGATTCGAGAGCAATGTGACATAGTATAGGGTTCCTGAGTGGTTTCGAAGCAAATGGAGCTCTCTTTGATGGAATTGAAGGCCACAAAATATGGTGCGATGTTCAGTAATGGATTGGAAAGCTGTTAAATGGACAGGAATAGTCTGTAATATGACGCAGTAGAGTGTTCCTCATTGTTTTCGAAAGGAATGGAGACGTATTTGACAGAATGGAATGCAATAGAACGTGGTGGAATGTTGTTTAATGGAGTAGACTCCTGTAGAATGGAGTGGAATGGCATTTGATGTGATGCAATAGACAGCATTTAATGGGTTGCAAGTGAATCTAGGCTTCTTTGTTGGAATGGAACAGAAAAGAATACAGTGGAATATTGCAAAATGAATTGGAGATTTCGAGAATGGAGTGTAAAGGGGTGTAATGTCACTCCACGGACGGTTCCTGATTTTTTCGGAAAACAGTGGAGCCTTCTTTTGCAGAATGGAACGCGATAGGACACAGTGGACTACTGTGGTATGAGGTGTTATGCTGTGGAATTGTGTTGAATCCGTTGTAATGTGAGGCAATAAAGGTTTCTGGAGTGATTTGGAAGCGAATGCAGCCTTGCTGGATGGTATCGAACATAATAGAACGTGGTGGAATGTTGCGGAATAGAGAGGAAGACTATGAAATGTAGTGTAATGGGTGTAATGTGATGCAGTAGGGGATTCCTGAGAGATCTTGTAGAGAACGGCGAATTCTTTGAAAGAATGGAATGCCATAGAAAGAAATGGAATGTTTGGAATGGGTAGAATCTTGTGGAATCATGTGCAATGGCATGTGAATTGATGCAATAGGCTGTTCCTGAACGGATTGGAAGCTATGGAGCCTTCATTTGCCGAATGGAATGCAATGGAATGTGCTGGAATGTTGCACAGTGGAGTGCAATGTGTGGAATTGGGTGGAACGTTGCGTAATGAGACTCAACGGAGAGTTCCTCGGTCTTTTGGAAACGAATGGTGCGTCCTTTGCCGGAATGTAAGCCAGTGAATGTACTGGAATATTGCAGAATGGAGTTAAATGTTGTGGAATGGAGTGGAATGTAATGTAATGTGATGCCATAGAGTGTTACAGATTTTCGTGGGAACGAATGGAGCCTTCTTTGACAGAATCGAACACTATAGAATGTTTTGGAATTTTGGGTAGTTAAGTTAAATTTTGTAGAATGGTGTAGAATCCGTGAAATGCGACACAATATAGAGTTGCTGAGTGGTCTAGAAGCAAATGGAGCTCACTTTGATGGAATGGAATGCAGCAGAACATGGTGGTATGTTCAGGAATGGAGTGCAATCTTGTGAAATGGACTGGAATCTTGTGTATTGTGACGCAGTAGAGTGTTCCTGATTGTTTTGCAAACGAATGGAGCCTTACTTGACAGAATGGAAGGCAATAGAACGTGGTGGAATATTGCGGGATGTATGAGAATCTTGTAGAATTGAGTGGAATATTATTTGATTTGATGCAGTAGACAGTCCTTAATGGATTGGCAGTGATTCGAGCCTTCTTTGTAGGAATGAGATGCAAAAGAAAATAGTGGAACGTAGTGAAATGAAGGGGAGAGCTGTGGAATGGAGTGGAATGGGTTATAATGTGACGCCACAGACGGTTCCTGACAGTTTTGGAAAAGAGAGGAGCGCTCTTTTCCAGAATGGAGCGAGATAGAACACGGTGGTGTGTTGTGGAATGGAGTTAAATCGGTTGTAATGTGACGCAGTGAAGGGATCAGAAGAGATTTTTAATGAAAGGCAGCCTTGCTGGATGGAATCAAACGTAAAAGGACGTGGTAGAGTGTTGTGAAATGGAGTGTAAAGGGATATAATGGGATGCTGTAGAGGGTTCCTGTGAGATTTGTAGAGAGTGGTGCCTTCCTTGTAACAGTGGAATGCCATAGAATGCAGTGCAAAGTTTTGAATAGAGTAGAATCTTTTGGATTCGTGTGTAATGGCATCTCAATGATGCAATATACTGCTCCTGAATGGTTTGGTAGCTATGGGGCCTTCTTTTTCATAATGGAATGCAATGGAATGTGGTGGAATGTTGCACAATAGAGTGCAATGCTCTGCTATTGAGTAGACCGTGGTGAAGTGTGACACAACAGAGAGTTCCTGGGTTTGGATAAGAATGGTTCCTACTTTGTCAGAATGAAACTCAGTAGATCTTGTTGGAATATTGGGAATGGAGTAGAATCTTGTGGAAGGGAATGGCTTGTGAAGGTACAGAATACGAATTTCAGTATTTGCTTGGAAACAAATATAGCTTTCCTTTGCAGAATGGAACACTACAGTACGTGGTGGAATGTTGTGGAATGGAGGGCAATGTAGCTCAATGGAGTGGAATCGGCGGTAGGGTGACATTATAAAGGTCAACAGAGTGGTTTGGAAGCTGAACGGTGCCTCCCTTGGTGGAATGTAAACAAATGAAATTGCTGGAATATTGGGGAATGAAGTGAAATGTTGTTGAATGGAGAGGAATTTGGTGTGCTGTGATGCCATAGAGTGTTATAAATTGTTTTGGAAACGAATGAGCCCTTTTGAAGAGAATGGAATGCTATAGAACGTTGTGTGATTTTTTGGAGTTAACATCAATTTTTTAGATTGGTGTTGATTCGAGAGCAATGTGACATAGTATAGGGTTCCTGAGTGGTTTCGAAGCAAATGGAGCTCTCTTTGATGGAATTGAAGGCCACAAAATATGGTGCGATGTTCAGTAATGGATTGGAAAGCTGTTAAATGGACAGGAATAGTCTGTAATATGACGCAGTAGAGTGTTCCTCATTGTTTTCGAAAGGAATGGAGACGTATTTGACAGAATGGAATGCAATAGAACGTGGTGGAATGTTGTTTAATGGAGTAGACTCCTGTAGAATGGAGTGGAATGGCATTTGATGTGATGCAATAGACAGCATTTAATGGGTTGCAAGTGAATCTAGGCTTCTTTGTTGGAATGGAACAGAAAAGAATACAGTGGAATATTGCAAAATGAATTGGAGATTTCGAGAATGGAGTGTAAAGGGGTGTAATGTCACTCCACGGACGGTTCCTGATTTTTTCGGAAAACAGTGGAGCCTTCTTTTGCAGAATGGAACGCGATAGGACACAGTGGACTACTGTGGTATGAGGTGTTATGCTGTGGAATTGTGTTGAATCCGTTGTAATGTGAGGCAATAAAGGTTTCTGGAGTGATTTGGAAGCGAATGCAGCCTTGCTGGATGGTATCGAACATAATAGAACGTGGTGGAATGTTGCGGAATAGAGAGGAAGACTATGAAATGTAGTGTAATGGGTGTAATGTGATGCAGTAGGGGATTCCTGAGAGATCTTGTAGAGAACGGCGAATTCTTTGAAAGAATGGAATGCCATAGAAAGAAATGGAATGTTTGGAATGGGTAGAATCTTGTGGAATCATGTGCAATGGCATGTGAATTGATGCAATAGGCTGTTCCTGAACGGATTGGAAGCTATGGAGCCTTCATTTACCGAATGGAATGCAATGGAATGTGCTGGAATGTTGCACAGTGGAGTGCAATGTGTGGAATTGGGTGGAACGTTGCGTAATGAGACTCAACGGAGAGTTCCTCGGTCTTTTGGAAACGAATGGTGCGTCCTTTGCCGGAATGTAAGCCAGTGAATGTACTGGAATATTGCAGAATGGAGTTAAATGTTGTGGAATGGAGTGGAATGTAATGTAATGTGATGCCATAGAGTGTTACAGATTTTCGTGGGAACGAATGGAGCCTTCTTTGACAGAATCGAACACTATAGAATGTTTTGGAATTTTGGGTAGTTAAGTTAAATTTTGTAGAATGGTGTAGAATCCGTGAAATGCGACACAATATAGAGTTGCTGAGTGGTCTAGAAGCAAATGGAGCTCACTTTGATGGAATGGAATGCAGCAGAACATGGTGGTATGTTCAGGAATGGAGTGCAATCTTGTGAAATGGACTGGAATCTTGTGTATTGTGACGCAGTAGAGTGTTCCTGATTGTTTTGCAAACGAATGGAGCCTTACTTGACAGAATGGAAGGCAATAGAACGTGGTGGAATATTGCGGGATGTATGAGAATCTTGTAGAATTGAGTGGAATATTATTTGATTTGATGCAGTAGACAGTCCTTAATGGATTGGCAGTGATTCGAGCCTTCTTTGTAGGAATGAGATGCAAAAGAAAATAGTGGAACGTAGTGAAATGAAGGGGAGAGCTGTGGAATGGAGTGGAATGGGTTATAATGTGACGCCACAGACGGTTCCTGACAGTTTTGGAAAAGAGAGGAGCGCTCTTTTCCAGAATGGAGCGAGATAGAACACGGTGGTGTGTTGTGGAATGGAGTTAAATCGGTTGTAATGTGACGCAGTGAAGGGATCAGAAGAGATTTTTAATGAAAGGCAGCCTTGCTGGATGGAATCAAACGTAAAAGGACGTGGTAGAGTGTTGTGAAATGGAGTGTAAAGGGATATAATGGGATGCTGTAGAGGGTTCCTGTGAGATTTGTAGAGAGTGGTGCCTTCCTTGTAACAGTGGAATGCCATAGAATGCAGTGCAAAGTTTTGAATAGAGTAGAATCTTTTGGATTCGTGTGTAATGGCATCTCAATGATGCAATATACTGCTCCTGAATGGTTTGGTAGCTATGGGGCCTTCTTTTTCATAATGGAATGCAATGGAATGTGGTGGAATGTTGCACAATAGAGTGCAATGCTCTGCTATTGAGTAGACCGTGGTGAAGTGTGACACAACAGAGAGTTCCTGGGTTTGGATAAGAATGGTTCCTACTTTGTCAGAATGAAACTCAGTAGATCTTGTTGGAATATTGGGAATGGAGTAGAATCTTGTGGAAGGGAATGGCTTGTGAAGGTACAGAATACGAATTTCAGTATTTGCTTGGAAACAAATATAGCTTTCCTTTGCAGAATGGAACACTACAGTACGTGGTGGAATGTTGTGGAATGGAGGGCAATGTAGCTCAATGGAGTGGAATCGGCGGTAGGGTGACATTATAAAGGTCAACAGAGTGGTTTGGAAGCTGAACGGTGCCTCCCTTGGTGGAATGTAAACAAATGAAATTGCTGGAATATTGGGGAATGAAGTGAAATGTTGTTGAATGGAGAGGAATTTGGTGTGCTGTGATGCCATAGAGTGTTATAAATTGTTTTGGAAACGAATGAGCCCTTTTGAAGAGAATGGAATGCTATAGAACGTTGTGTGATTTTTTGGAGTTAACATCAATTTTTTAGATTGGTGTTGATTCGAGAGCAATGTGACATAGTATAGGGTTCCTGAGTGGTTTCGAAGCAAATGGAGCTCTCTTTGATGGAATTGAAGGCCACAAAATATGGTGAGATGTTCAGTAATGGATTGGAAAGCTGTTAAATGGACAGGAATAGTCTGTAATATGACGCAGTAGAGTGTTCCTCATTGTTTTCGAAAGGAATGGAGACGTATTTGACAGAATGGAATGCAATAGAACGTGGTGGAATGTTGTTTAATGGAGTAGACTCCTGTAGAATGGAGTGGAATGGCATTTGATGTGATGCAATAGACAGCATTTAATGGGTTGCAAGTGAATCTAGGCTTCTTTGTTGGAATGGAACAGAAAAGAATACAGTGGAATATTGCAAAATGAATTGGAGATTTCGAGAATGGAGTGTAAAGGGGTGTAATGACACTCCACGGACGGTTCCTGATTTTTTCGGAAAACAGTGGAGCCTTCTTTTGCAGAATGGAACGCGATAGGACACAGTGGACTACTGTGGTATGAGGTGTTATGCTGTGGAATTGTGTTGAATCCGTTGTAATGTGAGGCAATAAAGGTTTCTGGAGTGATTTGGAAGCGAATGCAGCCTTGCTGGATGGTATCGAACATAATAGAACGTGGTGGAATGTTGCGGAATAGAGAGGAAGACTATGAAATGTAGTGTAATGGGTGTAATGTGATGCAGTAGGGGATTCCTGAGAGATCTTGTAGAGAACGGCGAATTCTTTGAAAGAATGGAATGCCATAGAAAGAAATGGAATGTTTGGAATGGGTAGAATCTTGTGGAATCATGTGCAATGGCATGTGAATTGATGCAATAGGCTGTTCCTGAACGGATTGGAAGCTATGGAGCCTTCATTTGCCGAATGGAATGCAATGGAATGTGCTGGAATGTTGCACAGTGGAGTGCAATGTGTGGAATTGGGTGGAACGTTGTGTAATGAGACTCAACGGAGAGTTCCTCGGTCTTTTGGAAACGAATGGTGCGTCCTTTGCCGGAATGTAAGCCAGTGAATGTACTGGAATATTGCAGAATGGAGTTAAATGTTGTGGAATGGAGTGGAATGTAATGTAATGTGATGCCATAGAGTGTTACAGATTTTCGTGGGAACGAATGGAGCCTTCTTTGACAGAATCGAACACTATAGAATGTTTTGGAATTTTGGGTAGTTAAGTTAAATTTTGTAGAATGGTGTAGAATCCGTGAAATGCGACACAATATAGAGTTGCTGAGTGGTCTAGAAGCAAATGGAGCTCACTTTGATGGAATGGAATGCAGCAGAACATGGTGGTATGTTCAGGAATGGAGTGCAATCTTGTGAAATGGACTGGAATCTTGTGTATTGTGACGCAGTAGAGTGTTCCTGATTGTTTTGCAAACGAATGGAGCCTTACTTGACAGAATGGAAGGCAATAGAACGTGGTGGAATATTGCGGGATGTATGAGAATCTTGTAGAATTGAGTGGAATATTATTTGATTTGATGCAGTAGACAGTCCTTAATGGATTGGCAGTGATTCGAGCCTTCTTTGTAGGAATGAGATGCAAAAGAAAATAGTGGAACGTAGTGAAATGAAGGGGAGAGCTGTGGAATGGAGTGGAATGGGTTATAATGTGACGCCACAGACGGTTCCTGACAGTTTTGGAAAAGAGAGGAGCGCTCTTTTCCAGAATGGAGCGAGATAGAACACGGTGGTGTGTTGTGGAATGGAGTTAAATCGGTTGTAATGTGACGCAGTGAAGGGATCAGAAGAGATTTTTAATGAAAGGCAGCCTTGCTGGATGGAATCAAACGTAAAAGGACGTGGTAGAGTGTTGTGAAATGGAGTGTAAAGGGATATAATGGGATGCTGTAGAGGGTTCCTGTGAGATTTGTAGAGAGTGGTGCCTTCCTTGTAACAGTGGAATGCCATAGAATGCAGTGCAAAGTTTTGAATAGAGTAGAATCTTTTGGATTCGTGTGTAATGGCATCTCAATGATGCAATATACTGCTCCTGAATGGTTTGGTAGCTATGGGGCCTTCTTTTTCATAATGGAATGCAATGGAATGTGGTGGAATGTTGCACAATAGAGTGCAATGCTCTGCTATTGAGTAGACCGTGGTGAAGTGTGACACAACAGAGAGTTCCTGGGTTTGGATAAGAATGGTTCCTACTTTGTCAGAATGAAACTCAGTAGATCTTGTTGGAATATTGGGAATGGAGTAGAATCTTGTGGAAGGGAATGGCTTGTGAAGGTACAGAATACGAATTTCAGTATTTGCTTGGAAACAAATATAGCTTTCCTTTGCAGAATGGAACACTACAGTACGTGGTGGAATGTTGTGGAATGGAGGGCAATGTAGCTCAATGGAGTGGAATCGGCGGTAGGGTGACATTATAAAGGTCAACAGAGTGGTTTGGAAGCTGAACGGTGCCTCCCTTGGTGGAATGTAAACAAATGAAATTGCTGGAATATTGGGGAATGAAGTGAAATGTTGTTGAATGGAGAGGAATTTGGTGTGCTGTGATGCCATAGAGTGTTATAAATTGTTTTGGAAACGAATGAGCCCTTTTGAAGAGAATGGAATGCTATAGAACGTTGTGTGATTTTTTGGAGTTAACATCAATTTTTTAGATTGGTGTTGATTCGAGAGCAATGTGACATAGTATAGGGTTCCTGAGTGGTTTCGAAGCAAATGGAGCTCTCTTTGATGGAATTGAAGGCCACAAAATATGGTGAGATGTTCAGTAATGGATTGGAAAGCTGTTAAATGGACAGGAATAGTCTGTAATATGACGCAGTAGAGTGTTCCTCATTGTTTTCGAAAGGAATGGAGACGTATTTGACAGAATGGAATGCAATAGAACGTGGTGGAATGTTGTTTAATGGAGTAGACTCCTGTAGAATGGAGTGGAATGGCATTTGATGTGATGCAATAGACAGCATTTAATGGGTTGCAAGTGAATCTAGGCTTCTTTGTTGGAATGGAACAGAAAAGAATACAGTGGAATATTGCAAAATGAATTGGAGATTTCGAGAATGGAGTGTAAAGGGGTGTAATGACACTCCACGGACGGTTCCTGATTTTTTCGGAAAACAGTGGAGCCTTCTTTTGCAGAATGGAACGCGATAGGACACAGTGGACTACTGTGGTATGAGGTGTTATGCTGTGGAATTGTGTTGAATCCGTTGTAATGTGAGGCAATAAAGGTTTCTGGAGTGATTTGGAAGCGAATGCAGCCTTGCTGGATGGTATCGAACATAATAGAACGTGGTGGAATGTTGCGGAATAGAGAGGAAGACTATGAAATGTAGTGTAATGGGTGTAATGTGATGCAGTAGGGGATTCCTGAGAGATCTTGTAGAGAACGGCGAATTCTTTGAAAGAATGGAATGCCATAGAAAGAAATGGAATGTTTGGAATGGGTAGAATCTTGTGGAATCATGTGCAATGGCATGTGAATTGATGCAATAGGCTGTTCCTGAACGGATTGGAAGCTATGGAGCCTTCATTTGCCGAATGGAATGCAATGGAATGTGCTGGAATGTTGCACAGTGGAGTGCAATGTGTGGAATTGGGTGGAACGTTGCGTAATGAGACTCAACGGAGAGTTCCTCGGACTTTTGGAAACGAATGGTGCGTCCTTTGCCGGAATGTAAGCCAGTGAATGTACTGGAATATTGCAGAATGGAGTTAAATGTTGTGGAATGGAGTGGAATGTAATGTAATGTGATGCCATAGAGTGTTACAGATTTTCGTGGGAACGAATGGAGCCTTCTTTGACAGAATCGAACACTATAGAATGTTTTGGAATTTTGGGTAGTTAAGTTAAATTTTGTAGAATGGTGTAGAATCCGTGAAATGCGACACAATATAGAGTTGCTGAGTGGTCTAGAAGCAAATGGAGCTCACTTTGATGGAATGGAATGCAGCAGAACATGGTGGTATGTTCAGGAATGGAGTGCAATCTTGTGAAATGGACTGGAATCTTGTGTATTGTGACGCAGTAGAGTGTTCCTGATTGTTTTGCAAACGAATGGAGCCTTACTTGACAGAATGGAAGGCAATAGAACGTGGTGGAATATTGCGGGATGTATGAGAATCTTGTAGAATTGAGTGGAATATTATTTGATTTGATGCAGTAGACAGTCCTTAATGGATTGGCAGTGATTCGAGCCTTCTTTGTAGGAATGAGATGCAAAAGAAAATAGTGGAACGTAGTGAAATGAAGGGGAGAGCTGTGGAATGGAGTGGAATGGGTTATAATGTGACGCCACAGACGGTTCCTGACAGTTTTGGAAAAGAGAGGAGCGCTCTTTTCCAGAATGGAGCGAGATAGAACACGGTGGTGTGTTGTGGAATGGAGTTAAATCGGTTGTAATGTGACGCAGTGAAGGGATCAGAAGAGATTTTTAATGAAAGGCAGCCTTGCTGGATGGAATCAAACGTAAAAGGACGTGGTAGAGTGTTGTGAAATGGAGTGTAAAGGGATATAATGGGATGCTGTAGAGGGTTCCTGTGAGATTTGTAGAGAGTGGTGCCTTCCTTGTAACAGTGGAATGCCATAGAATGCAGTGCAAAGTTTTGAATAGAGTAGAATCTTTTGGATTCGTGTGTAATGGCATCTCAATGATGCAATATACTGCTCCTGAATGGTTTGGTAGCTATGGGGCCTTCTTTTTCATAATGGAATGCAATGGAATGTGGTGGAATGTTGCACAATAGAGTGCAATGCTCTGCTATTGAGTAGACCGTGGTGAAGTGTGACACAACAGAGAGTTCCTGGGTTTGGATAAGAATGGTTCCTACTTTGTCAGAATGAAACTCAGTAGATCTTGTTGGAATATTGGGAATGGAGTAGAATCTTGTGGAAGGGAATGGCTTGTGAAGGTACAGAATACGAATTTCAGTATTTGCTTGGAAACAAATATAGCTTTCCTTTGCAGAATGGAACACTACAGTACGTGGTGGAATGTTGTGGAATGGAGGGCAATGTAGCTCAATGGAGTGGAATCGGCGGTAGGGTGACATTATAAAGGTCAACAGAGTGGTTTGGAAGCTGAACGGTGCCTCCCTTGGTGGAATGTAAACAAATGAAATTGCTGGAATATTGGGGAATGAAGTGAAATGTTGTTGAATGGAGAGGAATTTGGTGTGCTGTGATGCCATAGAGTGTTATAAATTGTTTTGGAAACGAATGAGCCCTTTTGAAGAGAATGGAATGCTATAGAACGTTGTGTGATTTTTTGGAGTTAACATCAATTTTTTAGATTGGTGTTGATTCGAGAGCAATGTGACATAGTATAGGGTTCCTGAGTGGTTTCGAAGCAAATGGAGCTCTCTTTGATGGAATTGAAGGCCACAAAATATGGTGCGATGTTCAGTAATGGATTGGAAAGCTGTTAAATGGACAGGAATAGTCTGTAATATGACGCAGTAGAGTGTTCCTCATTGTTTTCGAAAGGAATGGAGACGTATTTGACAGAATGGAATGCAATAGAACGTGGTGGAATGTTGTTTAATGGAGTAGACTCCTGTAGAATGGAGTGGAATGGCATTTGATGTGATGCAATAGACAGCATTTAATGGGTTGCAAGTGAATCTAGGCTTCTTTGTTGGAATGGAACAGAAAAGAATACAGTGGAATATTGCAAAATGAATTGGAGATTTCGAGAATGGAGTGTAAAGGGGTGTAATGTCACTCCACGGACGGTTCCTGATTTTTTCGGAAAACAGTGGAGCCTTCTTTTGCAGAATGGAACGCGATAGGACACAGTGGACTACTGTGGTATGAGGTGTTATGCTGTGGAATTGTGTTGAATCCGTTGTAATGTGAGGCAATAAAGGTTTCTGGAGTGATTTGGAAGCGAATGCAGCCTTGCTGGATGGTATCGAACATAATAGAACGTGGTGGAATGTTGCGGAATAGAGAGGAAGACTATGAAATGTAGTGTAATGGGTGTAATGTGATGCAGTAGGGGATTCCTGAGAGATCTTGTAGAGAACGGCGAATTCTTTGAAAGAATGGAATGCCATAGAAAGAAATGGAATGTTTGGAATGGGTAGAATCTTGTGGAATCATGTGCAATGGCATGTGAATTGATGCAATAGGCTGTTCCTGAACGGATTGGAAGCTATGGAGCCTTCATTTGCCGAATGGAATGCAATGGAATGTGCTGGAATGTTGCACAGTGGAGTGCAATGTGTGGAATTGGGTGGAACGTTGTGTAATGAGACTCAACGGAGAGTTCCTCGGTCTTTTGGAAACGAATGGTGCGTCCTTTGCCGGAATGTAAGCCAGTGAATGTACTGGAATATTGCAGAATGGAGTTAAATGTTGTGGAATGGAGTGGAATGTAATGTAATGTGATGCCATAGAGTGTTACAGATTTTCGTGGGAACGAATGGAGCCTTCTTTGACAGAATCGAACACTATAGAATGTTTTGGAATTTTGGGTAGTTAAGTTAAATTTTGTAGAATGGTGTAGAATCCGTGAAATGCGACACAATATAGAGTTGCTGAGTGGTCTAGAAGCAAATGGAGCTCACTTTGATGGAATGGAATGCAGCAGAACATGGTGGTATGTTCAGGAATGGAGTGCAATCTTGTGAAATGGACTGGAATCTTGTGTATTGTGACGCAGTAGAGTGTTCCTGATTGTTTTGCAAACGAATGGAGCCTTACTTGACAGAATGGAAGGCAATAGAACGTGGTGGAATATTGCGGGATGTATGAGAATCTTGTAGAATTGAGTGGAATATTATTTGATTTGATGCAGTAGACAGTCCTTAATGGATTGGCAGTGATTCGAGCCTTCTTTGTAGGAATGAGATGCAAAAGAAAATAGTGGAACGTAGTGAAATGAAGGGGAGAGCTGTGGAATGGAGTGGAATGGGTTATAATGTGACGCCACAGACGGTTCCTGACAGTTTTGGAAAAGAGAGGAGCGCTCTTTTCCAGAATGGAGCGAGATAGAACACGGTGGTGTGTTGTGGAATGGAGTTAAATCGGTTGTAATGTGACGCAGTGAAGGGATCAGAAGAGATTTTTAATGAAAGGCAGCCTTGCTGGATGGAATCAAACGTAAAAGGACGTGGTAGAGTGTTGTGAAATGGAGTGTAAAGGGATATAATGGGATGCTGTAGAGGGTTCCTGTGAGATTTGTAGAGAGTGGTGCCTTCCTTGTAACAGTGGAATGCCATAGAATGCAGTGCAAAGTTTTGAATAGAGTAGAATCTTTTGGATTCGTGTGTAATGGCATCTCAATGATGCAATATACTGCTCCTGAATGGTTTGGTAGCTATGGGGCCTTCTTTTTCATAATGGAATGCAATGGAATGTGGTGGAATGTTGCACAATAGAGTGCAATGCTCTGCTATTGAGTAGACCGTGGTGAAGTGTGACACAACAGAGAGTTCCTGGGTTTGGATAAGAATGGTTCCTACTTTGTCAGAATGAAACTCAGTAGATCTTGTTGGAATATTGGGAATGGAGTAGAATCTTGTGGAAGGGAATGGCTTGTGAAGGTACAGAATACGAATTTCAGTATTTGCTTGGAAACAAATATAGCTTTCCTTTGCAGAATGGAACACTACAGTACGTGGTGGAATGTTGTGGAATGGAGGGCAATGTAGCTCAATGGAGTGGAATCGGCGGTAGGGTGACATTATAAAGGTCAACAGAGTGGTTTGGAAGCTGAACGGTGCCTCCCTTGGTGGAATGTAAACAAATGAAATTGCTGGAATATTGGGGAATGAAGTGAAATGTTGTTGAATGGAGAGGAATTTGGTGTGCTGTGATGCCATAGAGTGTTATAAATTGTTTTGGAAACGAATGAGCCCTTTTGAAGAGAATGGAATGCTATAGAACGTTGTGTGATTTTTTGGAGTTAACATCAATTTTTTAGATTGGTGTTGATTCGAGAGCAATGTGACATAGTATAGGGTTCCTGAGTGGTTTCGAAGCAAATGGAGCTCTCTTTGATGGAATTGAAGGCCACAAAATATGGTGCGATGTTCAGTAATGGATTGGAAAGCTGTTAAATGGACAGGAATAGTCTGTAATATGACGCAGTAGAGTGTTCCTCATTGTTTTCGAAAGGAATGGAGACGTATTTGACAGAATGGAATGCAATAGAACGTGGTGGAATGTTGTTTAATGGAGTAGACTCCTGTAGAATGGAGTGGAATGGCATTTGATGTGATGCAATAGACAGCATTTAATGGGTTGCAAGTGAATCTAGGCTTCTTTGTTGGAATGGAACAGAAAAGAATACAGTGGAATATTGCAAAATGAATTGGAGATTTCGAGAATGGAGTGTAAAGGGGTGTAATGTCACTCCACGGACGGTTCCTGATTTTTTCGGAAAACAGTGGAGCCTTCTTTTGCAGAATGGAACGCGATAGGACACAGTGGACTACTGTGGTATGAGGTGTTATGCTGTGGAATTGTGTTGAATCCGTTGTAATGTGAGGCAATAAAGGTTTCTGGAGTGATTTGGAAGCGAATGCAGCCTTGCTGGATGGTATCGAACATAATAGAACGTGGTGGAATGTTGCGGAATAGAGAGGAAGACTATGAAATGTAGTGTAATGGGTGTAATGTGATGCAGTAGGGGATTCCTGAGAGATCTTGTAGAGAACGGCGAATTCTTTGAAAGAATGGAATGCCATAGAAAGAAATGGAATGTTTGGAATGGGTAGAATCTTGTGGAATCATGTGCAATGGCATGTGAATTGATGCAATAGGCTGTTCCTGAACGGATTGGAAGCTATGGAGCCTTCATTTGCCGAATGGAATGCAATGGAATGTGCTGGAATGTTGCACAGTGGAGTGCAATGTGTGGAATTGGGTGGAACGTTGTGTAATGAGACTCAACGGAGAGTTCCTCGGTCTTTTGGAAACGAATGGTGCGTCCTTTGCCGGAATGTAAGCCAGTGAATGTACTGGAATATTGCAGAATGGAGTTAAATGTTGTGGAATGGAGTGGAATGTAATGTAATGTGATGCCATAGAGTGTTACAGATTTTCGTGGGAACGAATGGAGCCTTCTTTGACAGAATCGAACACTATAGAATGTTTTGGAATTTTGGGTAGTTAAGTTAAATTTTGTAGAATGGTGTAGAATCCGTGAAATGCGACACAATATAGAGTTGCTGAGTGGTCTAGAAGCAAATGGAGCTCACTTTGATGGAATGGAATGCAGCAGAACATGGTGGTATGTTCAGGAATGGAGTGCAATCTTGTGAAATGGACTGGAATCTTGTGTATTGTGACGCAGTAGAGTGTTCCTGATTGTTTTGCAAACGAATGGAGCCTTACTTGACAGAATGGAAGGCAATAGAACGTGGTGGAATATTGCGGGATGTATGAGAATCTTGTAGAATTGAGTGGAATATTATTTGATTTGATGCAGTAGACAGTCCTTAATGGATTGGCAGTGATTCGAGCCTTCTTTGTAGGAATGAGATGCAAAAGAAAATAGTGGAACGTAGTGAAATGAAGGGGAGAGCTGTGGAATGGAGTGGAATGGGTTATAATGTGACGCCACAGACGGTTCCTGACAGTTTTGGAAAAGAGAGGAGCGCTCTTTTCCAGAATGGAGCGAGATAGAACACGGTGGTGTGTTGTGGAATGGAGTTAAATCGGTTGTAATGTGACGCAGTGAAGGGATCAGAAGAGATTTTTAATGAAAGGCAGCCTTGCTGGATGGAATCAAACGTAAAAGGACGTGGTAGAGTGTTGTGAAATGGAGTGTAAAGGGATATAATGGGATGCTGTAGAGGGTTCCTGTGAGATTTGTAGAGAGTGGTGCCTTCCTTGTAACAGTGGAATGCCATAGAATGCAGTGCAAAGTTTTGAATAGAGTAGAATCTTTTGGATTCGTGTGTAATGGCATCTCAATGATGCAATATACTGCTCCTGAATGGTTTGGTAGCTATGGGGCCTTCTTTTTCATAATGGAATGCAATGGAATGTGGTGGAATGTTGCACAATAGAGTGCAATGCTCTGCTATTGAGTAGACCGTGGTGAAGTGTGACACAACAGAGAGTTCCTGGGTTTGGATAAGAATGGTTCCTACTTTGTCAGAATGAAACTCAGTAGATCTTGTTGGAATATTGGGAATGGAGTAGAATCTTGTGGAAGGGAATGGCTTGTGAAGGTACAGAATACGAATTTCAGTATTTGCTTGGAAACAAATATAGCTTTCCTTTGCAGAATGGAACACTACAGTACGTGGTGGAATGTTGTGGAATGGAGGGCAATGTAGCTCAATGGAGTGGAATCGGCGGTAGGGTGACATTATAAAGGTCAACAGAGTGGTTTGGAAGCTGAACGGTGCCTCCCTTGGTGGAATGTAAACAAATGAAATTGCTGGAATATTGGGGAATGAAGTGAAATGTTGTTGAATGGAGAGGAATTTGGTGTGCTGTGATGCCATAGAGTGTTATAAATTGTTTTGGAAACGAATGAGCCCTTTTGAAGAGAATGGAATGCTATAGAACGTTGTGTGATTTTTTGGAGTTAACATCAATTTTTTAGATTGGTGTTGATTCGAGAGCAATGTGACATAGTATAGGGTTCCTGAGTGGTTTCGAAGCAAATGGAGCTCTCTTTGATGGAATTGAAGGCCACAAAATATGGTGCGATGTTCAGTAATGGATTGGAAAGCTGTTAAATGGACAGGAATAGTCTGTAATATGACGCAGTAGAGTGTTCCTCATTGTTTTCGAAAGGAATGGAGACGTATTTGACAGAATGGAATGCAATAGAACGTGGTGGAATGTTGTTTAATGGAGTAGACTCCTGTAGAATGGAGTGGAATGGCATTTGATGTGATGCAATAGACAGCATTTAATGGGTTGCAAGTGAATCTAGGCTTCTTTGTTGGAATGGAACAGAAAAGAATACAGTGGAATATTGCAAAATGAATTGGAGATTTCGAGAATGGAGTGTAAAGGGGTGTAATGTCACTCCACGGACGGTTCCTGATTTTTTCGGAAAACAGTGGAGCCTTCTTTTGCAGAATGGAACGCGATAGGACACAGTGGACTACTGTGGTATGAGGTGTTATGCTGTGGAATTGTGTTGAATCCGTTGTAATGTGAGGCAATAAAGGTTTCTGGAGTGATTTGGAAGCGAATGCAGCCTTGCTGGATGGTATCGAACATAATAGAACGTGGTGGAATGTTGCGGAATAGAGAGGAAGACTATGAAATGTAGTGTAATGGGTGTAATGTGATGCAGTAGGGGATTCCTGAGAGATCTTGTAGAGAACGGCGAATTCTTTGAAAGAATGGAATGCCATAGAAAGAAATGGAATGTTTGGAATGGGTAGAATCTTGTGGAATCATGTGCAATGGCATGTGAATTGATGCAATAGGCTGTTCCTGAACGGATTGGAAGCTATGGAGCCTTCATTTGCCGAATGGAATGCAATGGAATGTGCTGGAATGTTGCACAGTGGAGTGCAATGTGTGGAATTGGGTGGAACGTTGTGTAATGAGACTCAACGGAGAGTTCCTCGGTCTTTTGGAAACGAATGGTGCGTCCTTTGCCGGAATGTAAGCCAGTGAATGTACTGGAATATTGCAGAATGGAGTTAAATGTTGTGGAATGGAGTGGAATGTAATGTAATGTGATGCCATAGAGTGTTACAGATTTTCGTGGGAACGAATGGAGCCTTCTTTGACAGAATCGAACACTATAGAATGTTTTGGAATTTTGGGTAGTTAAGTTAAATTTTGTAGAATGGTGTAGAATCCGTGAAATGCGACACAATATAGAGTTGCTGAGTGGTCTAGAAGCAAATGGAGCTCACTTTGATGGAATGGAATGCAGCAGAACATGGTGGTATGTTCAGGAATGGAGTGCAATCTTGTGAAATGGACTGGAATCTTGTGTATTGTGACGCAGTAGAGTGTTCCTGATTGTTTTGCAAACGAATGGAGCCTTACTTGACAGAATGGAAGGCAATAGAACGTGGTGGAATATTGCGGGATGTATGAGAATCTTGTAGAATTGAGTGGAATATTATTTGATTTGATGCAGTAGACAGTCCTTAATGGATTGGCAGTGATTCGAGCCTTCTTTGTAGGAATGAGATGCAAAAGAAAATAGTGGAACGTAGTGAAATGAAGGGGAGAGCTGTGGAATGGAGTGGAATGGGTTATAATGTGACGCCACAGACGGTTCCTGACAGTTTTGGAAAAGAGAGGAGCGCTCTTTTCCAGAATGGAGCGAGATAGAACACGGTGGTGTGTTGTGGAATGGAGTTAAATCGGTTGTAATGTGACGCAGTGAAGGGATCAGAAGAGATTTTTAATGAAAGGCAGCCTTGCTGGATGGAATCAAACGTAAAAGGACGTGGTAGAGTGTTGTGAAATGGAGTGTAAAGGGATATAATGGGATGCTGTAGAGGGTTCCTGTGAGATTTGTAGAGAGTGGTGCCTTCCTTGTAACAGTGGAATGCCATAGAATGCAGTGCAAAGTTTTGAATAGAGTAGAATCTTTTGGATTCGTGTGTAATGGCATCTCAATGATGCAATATACTGCTCCTGAATGGTTTGGTAGCTATGGGGCCTTCTTTTTCATAATGGAATGCAATGGAATGTGGTGGAATGTTGCACAATAGAGTGCAATGCTCTGCTATTGAGTAGACCGTGGTGAAGTGTGACACAACAGAGAGTTCCTGGGTTTGGATAAGAATGGTTCCTACTTTGTCAGAATGAAACTCAGTAGATCTTGTTGGAATATTGGGAATGGAGTAGAATCTTGTGGAAGGGAATGGCTTGTGAAGGTACAGAATACGAATTTCAGTATTTGCTTGGAAACAAATATAGCTTTCCTTTGCAGAATGGAACACTACAGTACGTGGTGGAATGTTGTGGAATGGAGGGCAATGTAGCTCAATGGAGTGGAATCGGCGGTAGGGTGACATTATAAAGGTCAACAGAGTGGTTTGGAAGCTGAACGGTGCCTCCCTTGGTGGAATGTAAACAAATGAAATTGCTGGAATATTGGGGAATGAAGTGAAATGTTGTTGAATGGAGAGGAATTTGGTGTGCTGTGATGCCATAGAGTGTTATAAATTGTTTTGGAAACGAATGAGCCCTTTTGAAGAGAATGGAATGCTATAGAACGTTGTGTGATTTTTTGGAGTTAACATCAATTTTTTAGATTGGTGTTGATTCGAGAGCAATGTGACATAGTATAGGGTTCCTGAGTGGTTTCGAAGCAAATGGAGCTCTCTTTGATGGAATTGAAGGCCACAAAATATGGTGCGATGTTCAGTAATGGATTGGAAAGCTGTTAAATGGACAGGAATAGTCTGTAATATGACGCAGTAGAGTGTTCCTCATTGTTTTCGAAAGGAATGGAGACGTATTTGACAGAATGGAATGCAATAGAACGTGGTGGAATGTTGTTTAATGGAGTAGACTCCTGTAGAATGGAGTGGAATGGCATTTGATGTGATGCAATAGACAGCATTTAATGGGTTGCAAGTGAATCTAGGCTTCTTTGTTGGAATGGAACAGAAAAGAATACAGTGGAATATTGCAAAATGAATTGGAGATTTCGAGAATGGAGTGTAAAGGGGTGTAATGTCACTCCACGGACGGTTCCTGATTTTTTCGGAAAACAGTGGAGCCTTCTTTTGCAGAATGGAACGCGATAGGACACAGTGGACTACTGTGGTATGAGGTGTTATGCTGTGGAATTGTGTTGAATCCGTTGTAATGTGAGGCAATAAAGGTTTCTGGAGTGATTTGGAAGCGAATGCAGCCTTGCTGGATGGTATCGAACATAATAGAACGTGGTGGAATGTTGCGGAATAGAGAGGAAGACTATGAAATGTAGTGTAATGGGTGTAATGTGATGCAGTAGGGGATTCCTGAGAGATCTTGTAGAGAACGGCGAATTCTTTGAAAGAATGGAATGCCATAGAAAGAAATGGAATGTTTGGAATGGGTAGAATCTTGTGGAATCATGTGCAATGGCATGTGAATTGATGCAATAGGCTGTTCCTGAACGGATTGGAAGCTATGGAGCCTTCATTTGCCGAATGGAATGCAATGGAATGTGCTGGAATGTTGCACAGTGGAGTGCAATGTGTGGAATTGGGTGGAACGTTGTGTAATGAGACTCAACGGAGAGTTCCTCGGTCTTTTGGAAACGAATGGTGCGTCCTTTGCCGGAATGTAAGCCAGTGAATGTACTGGAATATTGCAGAATGGAGTTAAATGTTGTGGAATGGAGTGGAATGTAATGTAATGTGATGCCATAGAGTGTTACAGATTTTCGTGGGAACGAATGGAGCCTTCTTTGACAGAATCGAACACTATAGAATGTTTTGGAATTTTGGGTAGTTAAGTTAAATTTTGTAGAATGGTGTAGAATCCGTGAAATGCGACACAATATAGAGTTGCTGAGTGGTCTAGAAGCAAATGGAGCTCACTTTGATGGAATGGAATGCAGCAGAACATGGTGGTATGTTCAGGAATGGAGTGCAATCTTGTGAAATGGACTGGAATCTTGTGTATTGTGACGCAGTAGAGTGTTCCTGATTGTTTTGCAAACGAATGGAGCCTTACTTGACAGAATGGAAGGCAATAGAACGTGGTGGAATATTGCGGGATGTATGAGAATCTTGTAGAATTGAGTGGAATATTATTTGATTTGATGCAGTAGACAGTCCTTAATGGATTGGCAGTGATTCGAGCCTTCTTTGTAGGAATGAGATGCAAAAGAAAATAGTGGAACGTAGTGAAATGAAGGGGAGAGCTGTGGAATGGAGTGGAATGGGTTATAATGTGACGCCACAGACGGTTCCTGACAGTTTTGGAAAAGAGAGGAGCGCTCTTTTCCAGAATGGAGCGAGATAGAACACGGTGGTGTGTTGTGGAATGGAGTTAAATCGGTTGTAATGTGACGCAGTGAAGGGATCAGAAGAGATTTTTAATGAAAGGCAGCCTTGCTGGATGGAATCAAACGTAAAAGGACGTGGTAGAGTGTTGTGAAATGGAGTGTAAAGGGATATAATGGGATGCTGTAGAGGGTTCCTGTGAGATTTGTAGAGAGTGGTGCCTTCCTTGTAACAGTGGAATGCCATAGAATGCAGTGCAAAGTTTTGAATAGAGTAGAATCTTTTGGATTCGTGTGTAATGGCATCTCAATGATGCAATATACTGCTCCTGAATGGTTTGGTAGCTATGGGGCCTTCTTTTTCATAATGGAATGCAATGGAATGTGGTGGAATGTTGCACAATAGAGTGCAATGCTCTGCTATTGAGTAGACCGTGGTGAAGTGTGACACAACAGAGAGTTCCTGGGTTTGGATAAGAATGGTTCCTACTTTGTCAGAATGAAACTCAGTAGATCTTGTTGGAATATTGGGAATGGAGTAGAATCTTGTGGAAGGGAATGGCTTGTGAAGGTACAGAATACGAATTTCAGTATTTGCTTGGAAACAAATATAGCTTTCCTTTGCAGAATGGAACACTACAGTACGTGGTGGAATGTTGTGGAATGGAGGGCAATGTAGCTCAATGGAGTGGAATCGGCGGTAGGGTGACATTATAAAGGTCAACAGAGTGGTTTGGAAGCTGAACGGTGCCTCCCTTGGTGGAATGTAAACAAATGAAATTGCTGGAATATTGGGGAATGAAGTGAAATGTTGTTGAATGGAGAGGAATTTGGTGTGCTGTGATGCCATAGAGTGTTATAAATTGTTTTGGAAACGAATGAGCCCTTTTGAAGAGAATGGAATGCTATAGAACGTTGTGTGATTTTTTGGAGTTAACATCAATTTTTTAGATTGGTGTTGATTCGAGAGCAATGTGACATAGTATAGGGTTCCTGAGTGGTTTCGAAGCAAATGGAGCTCTCTTTGATGGAATTGAAGGCCACAAAATATGGTGCGATGTTCAGTAATGGATTGGAAAGCTGTTAAATGGACAGGAATAGTCTGTAATATGACGCAGTAGAGTGTTCCTCATTGTTTTCGAAAGGAATGGAGACGTATTTGACAGAATGGAATGCAATAGAACGTGGTGGAATGTTGTTTAATGGAGTAGACTCCTGTAGAATGGAGTGGAATGGCATTTGATGTGATGCAATAGACAGCATTTAATGGGTTGCAAGTGAATCTAGGCTTCTTTGTTGGAATGGAACAGAAAAGAATACAGTGGAATATTGCAAAATGAATTGGAGATTTCGAGAATGGAGTGTAAAGGGGTGTAATGTCACTCCACGGACGGTTCCTGATTTTTTCGGAAAACAGTGGAGCCTTCTTTTGCAGAATGGAACGCGATAGGACACAGTGGACTACTGTGGTATGAGGTGTTATGCTGTGGAATTGTGTTGAATCCGTTGTAATGTGAGGCAATAAAGGTTTCTGGAGTGATTTGGAAGCGAATGCAGCCTTGCTGGATGGTATCGAACATAATAGAACGTGGTGGAATGTTGCGGAATAGAGAGGAAGACTATGAAATGTAGTGTAATGGGTGTAATGTGATGCAGTAGGGGATTCCTGAGAGATCTTGTAGAGAACGGCGAATTCTTTGAAAGAATGGAATGCCATAGAA
>NW_026644892.1:0-63098 GCF_030020395.1 Manis pentadactyla | reverse complement strand
ATTCCTATTTTGAGCATTCTGAGGAACCTCCATACTGCTTTCCACAATGGTTGAACTAGTTTACATTCCCACCAGCAGTGTAGGAGGGTTCCCCTTTCTCCACAACCTCGCCAACATTTGTTGTTGTTTGTCTTTTCAATGATGGCGATCCTTACTGGTGTGAGGTGATATCTCATTGTGGTTTTAATTTGCATTTCTCTGATGATTAGCGATGTAGAGCATCTTTTCATGTGCCTGTTAGCCTTCTGGGTTTCTTCTTTGGAGAACTGTCTATTCAGCTCCTCTGCCAATTTTTTAATTGGATTATTTGCTTTTTTTTTGTTGAGGCATGTGAGCTCTTTATATATTTTGGACGTCAATCCTTTATCGGATCTTTCATTTATGAATATGTTGTCCCATACTGTAGGATACCTTTTTGTTCTATTGATGGTGTCCTTTGCTGTACAGAAGCTTTTTAGCTTGATATAGTCCCACTTGTTCATTTTTGCCTTTGTTTCCCTTGCCCGGGGAGATATGTTCATGAAGAAGTCACTCATGTTTATGTCCATGAGATTTTTGCCTATGTTTTTTTCTACATGGTTTCATGACTTACATTCAGGTCTTTGATCCATTTGGAGTTTACTTTTGTGTATGGGGTTAGACAGTGATCCAGTTTCATTCTCTTACATGTAGCTGTCCAGTTTTGCCAGCACCATCTGTTGAAGAGACTGTCATTTCCCCATTGTATGTCCATGGCTCCGTTATCATATATTAATTGACCATATACGTTTGGGTTAATGTCTGGAGTCTCCATTCTCTTCCACTGGTCTGTGGCTCTGTTCTTGTACCAGTACCAAATTGTATTGATTACTGTGACTTTGTAGTAGAGCTTGGAGTTGGGGAGCGAGATCCCCCCCACTTTATTCTTCATTCTCAGGATTGCTTTGGCTATTCGGGGTCTTTGACGGTTCCATATGAATTTTTTAACTATTTGTTCCAGTTCATTGAAGAATGCTGTTGGTAATTTGATAGGGATTGCATTGGATCTGTATACTGCTTTGGGCAGGATGGCCATTTTGATGATATTAATTCTTCCTAGCCATTTATTGGTATCTTTAATTTCTCTAATGAGTGTCTTGTAATTTCATGGTATATGTCTTTCAATTCCTTGGTTAGGTTTATTCCTAGGTATTTTATTCTTTTAGATGCAATTGTGAATGGAATTGATTTCTTGATTTCTTTCTCCTAATTCATCATTATTGTATATGAATGCAAGATTTCTATGTGTTAATTTTGTCTCCTTCAACATTGCTGAATTCAAATATTAGATCTCATAGTTTTGTTGTGGATTCTTCTTGTTTTCTTATGTACCATATCGCATCATCTGCAAACAGTCAGAGTTTCAATTCTTCGTTACCAATCTGGATGCCTTTTATTTCTTTGTGTTGTCTGATTGCCGTGGCTAGGACCTCCAGAACTACGTGGACTAAAAGGAGGGAGATTGGGCATCCTTCTCTTATTCCCAATCTTAAAGGAAATGCTCTCAGCTTCTCTCTGTTAAGTATGATGTTGGCTGTGCCTTTGTCATATATGGACTTGATTATGTTGAGGTACTTGCCCTCATACCCATTTTGTTGGGAATTTTTATCACAAATGGATGTTGAATTTTGTTGAATAGTTTTTCAGCATCTATGGAGATGATCATGTGGTTTTTACCCTTTTTGTTGATGTGGTGGATGATGATGATAGGTTTTAAAATGTTGTACCATCCTTGCATTCCTGGAATAAATCCTGCTTTATCATTATGGATGATCTTTCTGATGTATTTTTGTATTTGGTTTGGAGTATTTTGTTGAGTAGTTTGCATCTATACTCATCAGGGATGTTGGACTGTGATTTTCCTTCTTTGTGGTGTCTTTGCCTGGTTTTGGCATTAAAGTGATGCTGGCCTCATAGAATGAGTGTAAGTCCCTCCTCTTCTACGTTTTGGAAAACTTTAAGGGGGATGGGTATTAGGTCTTCACTAAATGTTTGATAAAATTCAGCATTGAAGCCATGTGGTCCAGGGATTTTGTTCTTAGGTAGTTTGTTGATTACAAATTAAATTTCGTTGCTGGTAATTGGTCTGTTCAGATTTTCTGTTTCTCCCTGGGTCAGCCTTGCTAGGTCGTATTTTTATAGAAAGTTGTCCATTTCTTCTAGGGTATGCAGTTTGTCAGCATATCATTTTTCATAGTATTCTCTAATAATTTTTTTTCCTGTGGCATCTGTAGTGATTTTTCATTTCTCATTTCTGATTTTGTTTATGCATGTAGACACTCTTTTTCTTGATAAGTCTGGCTAGGGGTTTATTTATTTTATTTTCTCAATGAACCAGCTCCTGCTTTCATTGATTTCTGTTGTTTTATTTTTCTCAGTTTTATTTTTTTCTGCTCAAATCTTTATTATGTCCCTCCTCCTTCTGACTTTGGGCCTCAGGTTTTCTTCTTTTCTAGTTTCATTAATTGTGAGTTTAGACTGTTCATATGGGATTGTTGTTGTCTCCTGAGGTAGGCCTGTATTGCAATATTCTTCCCTCTTAGCATGGCCTTTGCTGCATCCCACAGATATTGCAGTGTTGAATTATTGTTGTCATGTGTTTCCATAAATTGCGTGTTCTCAGTTTTTACTTGGTCATTGATCCATTGGTTTTTTAGGAGCATGTTGTTAAGCCTCCATGTGTTTGTGGGCTTTTTCATTTTCTTTGCATAATATACTTCTTGTTTCATACCTTTGTGGTCTGAGGAGCTGGTTGGTACAATTTCCATCTTTTTGAATTTACTGAGGCTTTTTTTGTGGCCTAGTATATGATCTATTCTTGAAAATGTTCCATGTGCACTTGAGAAGAATGTGTATCCTGCCATTTTGGGTGTAGAGTTCTGTAGATGTCTGTTAGGTCCATCTGTTCTAGGGTGTCGTTCAGGGCTTCTGTGTCCTTCCTTATTTTCTGTCTGGTTGATCTGTCCTTTGAGTGGTGTGTTGAAGTCTCCTAAAATGAACGCATTGCATTCTATTTCCCCCTTTAATTCTGTTAGTTCTTGTTTCACATATGTTGGTGCTCCCTCCTGTGTTGGATGCATGGATATTTATAATGGTTATATCCACTCTTTGGACTGACCCCTTTATCATTATATCCTGTCCTTCCTTGTCTCTTGTTACTTTCTTTGTTTTGAAGTCTATTTTGTCTGATACAGGTACTGCAACACCTGTGTTTTTCTCCCTATTGTTTGCATGAAATATCTTTTTCCATCCCTTCACTTTGGGTCTTTGTATGTCTTTGGGTTTGAAGTGAGTCTCTTGTAGGCAGCATATAGATGGGTCTTGCTTTTTTAGCCACTGTGCAATTCTGTCTTTTGGTTGTTGCATTCAGTCCATTTAGATTTAGGGTAATTATTGATAGATATATACTTACTGCCAATGCCAGGCTTTGGATATGTGGTTACCAAAGGTTTAAGGGCAGGAGGGCCTGCCGCATGTCCTTAGGGGGCAAGCCATGCGGCAAGCCGCCTGGGCTTGCTGGTCTGTGCAAAATTCCAAGCAGGCAGTTCGACAAGTTAGAAAACACATGAGGGTGGCGGGGAGGGGGGGGCACGCGGGGCCCACGAGCCACCTCCCTTTGGCCAATCAGCAGCTGCAGCGGGCACCTGTGGGGGTGCACTTTCTCCCCTGCACCGGGAGAGGAGGA
The DNA here is from genome assembly GCF_030020395.1 of Manis pentadactyla. NCBI lineage: Eukaryota > Metazoa > Chordata > Mammalia > Pholidota > Manidae > Manis > Manis pentadactyla. The sequence continues at coordinate 59,395 of NW_026644892.1, read as the reverse complement.
AAACGAAAGCAGCGTCTCCTCAGCTGCAGTCAGACTCCTCGCGAGGCGTGGCATGGACCGGGTGCTCTTGCTGCAGGGTCGCTGAAGGCATTCTGACGGGAATTGCCATGCTGACAATTTGGCTGCTGCCGCCGCCGCTGCCATGCCCTTCAAAGCCTGCACACACACACCCCCCGCCATTAATGGGCCATTCTGCGAGCACGTGAGGGCCCTAAGCCATGGGTAGGTTGCAGCCCCTCAATATGGCCTACGGGGCTCCCTTCCCCACCCCAAGCAGCTGTGGCGGCTGCGCTGCTGAGTCCGCGCAGTGCCCGAGAGCCCTGACAGGACGTGGGGTGTTGCCGCGGGCGGCCGACTCCAAAGTTGAGGGCAGCCTGGCGGCGCAGGTGGTGGCCGCTCATGACGCTCCAGCTACACTTGCTCCAGGCGCTGGTTTAAGGTAGGCGGGGCGTGGGCGCGGGGACCCCTGAGGTGCAGGCAGGTGGGCTGTGTGTTTAGTGGGATGTGGGCCCCAGGCAGCAGGTTCTGTGACTGCTGCTGTTTTGTTCCTTCAGTTTTTCTTTGCTGTTATACTTCACAAATGAGGGAAATCATTAGGTACTTGTCTGTCACTGCCTGGCTTATTTCACTGAGCATAATACCCTCTATCTCCATCCATGTTGTTGCAATTGATAGGATTTGTTTATTTCTTATGGCTGAGTAGTATTCCATTGCGTAAGTGTACCAGCTCTCCTTTATCCATTCATCTACTGATGGACACTTAGGTTGCTTCCATATCTAGGCTATTGTAAACATGCCGCAGTAAACATAGGGGTGCATCTGTCTTTTTCAAACTGGGCTGCTGCATTCTTAGGGTAAATTCCTAGAAGTAGAATTCCTGGGTCAAATGGTATTCCTATTTTGAGCATTCTGAGGAACCTCCATACTGCTTTCCACAATGGTTGAACTAGTTTACATTCCCACCAGCAGTGTAGGAGGGTTCCCCTTTCTCCACAACCTCGCCAACATTTGTTGTTGTTTGTCTTTTCAATGATGGCGATCCTTACTGGTGTGAGGTGATATCTCATTGTGGTTTTAATTTGCATTTCTCTGATGATTAGCGATGTAGAGCATCTTTTCATGTGCCTGTTAGCCTTCTGGGTTTCTTCTTTGGAGAACTGTCTATTCAGCTCCTCTGCCAATTTTTTAATTGGATTATTTGCTTTTTTTTTGTTGAGGCATGTGAGCTCTTTATATATTTTGGACGTCAATCCTTTATCGGATCTTTCATTTATGAATATGTTGTCCCATACTGTAGGATACCTTTTTGTTCTATTGATGGTGTCCTTTGCTGTACAGAAGCTTTTTAGCTTGATATAGTCCCACTTGTTCATTTTTGCCTTTGTTTCCCTTGCCCGGGGAGATATGTTCATGAAGAAGTCACTCATGTTTATGTCCATGAGATTTTTGCCTATGTTTTTTTCTACATGGTTTCATGACTTACATTCAGGTCTTTGATCCATTTGGAGTTTACTTTTGTGTATGGGGTTAGACAGTGATCCAGTTTCATTCTCTTACATGTAGCTGTCCAGTTTTGCCAGCACCATCTGTTGAAGAGACTGTCATTTCCCCATTGTATGTCCATGGCTCCGTTATCATATATTAATTGACCATATACGTTTGGGTTAATGTCTGGAGTCTCCATTCTCTTCCACTGGTCTGTGGCTCTGTTCTTGTACCAGTACCAAATTGTATTGATTACTGTGACTTTGTAGTAGAGCTTGGAGTTGGGGAGCGAGATCCCCCCCACTTTATTCTTCATTCTCAGGATTGCTTTGGCTATTCGGGGTCTTTGACGGTTCCATATGAATTTTTTAACTATTTGTTCCAGTTCATTGAAGAATGCTGTTGGTAATTTGATAGGGATTGCATTGGATCTGTATACTGCTTTGGGCAGGATGGCCATTTTGATGATATTAATTCTTCCTAGCCATTTATTGGTATCTTTAATTTCTCTAATGAGTGTCTTGTAATTTCATGGTATATGTCTTTCAATTCCTTGGTTAGGTTTATTCCTAGGTATTTTATTCTTTTAGATGCAATTGTGAATGGAATTGATTTCTTGATTTCTTTCTCCTAATTCATCATTATTGTATATGAATGCAAGATTTCTATGTGTTAATTTTGTCTCCTTCAACATTGCTGAATTCAAATATTAGATCTCATAGTTTTGTTGTGGATTCTTCTTGTTTTCTTATGTACCATATCGCATCATCTGCAAACAGTCAGAGTTTCAATTCTTCGTTACCAATCTGGATGCCTTTTATTTCTTTGTGTTGTCTGATTGCCGTGGCTAGGACCTCCAGAACTACGTGGACTAAAAGGAGGGAGATTGGGCATCCTTCTCTTATTCCCAATCTTAAAGGAAATGCTCTCAGCTTCTCTCTGTTAAGTATGATGTTGGCTGTGCCTTTGTCATATATGGACTTGATTATGTTGAGGTACTTGCCCTCATACCCATTTTGTTGGGAATTTTTATCACAAATGGATGTTGAATTTTGTTGAATAGTTTTTCAGCATCTATGGAGATGATCATGTGGTTTTTACCCTTTTTGTTGATGTGGTGGATGATGATGATAGGTTTTAAAATGTTGTACCATCCTTGCATTCCTGGAATAAATCCTGCTTTATCATTATGGATGATCTTTCTGATGTATTTTTGTATTTGGTTTGGAGTATTTTGTTGAGTAGTTTGCATCTATACTCATCAGGGATGTTGGACTGTGATTTTCCTTCTTTGTGGTGTCTTTGCCTGGTTTTGGCATTAAAGTGATGCTGGCCTCATAGAATGAGTGTAAGTCCCTCCTCTTCTACGTTTTGGAAAACTTTAAGGGGGATGGGTATTAGGTCTTCACTAAATGTTTGATAAAATTCAGCATTGAAGCCATGTGGTCCAGGGATTTTGTTCTTAGGTAGTTTGTTGATTACAAATTAAATTTCGTTGCTGGTAATTGGTCTGTTCAGATTTTCTGTTTCTCCCTGGGTCAGCCTTGCTAGGTCGTATTTTTATAGAAAGTTGTCCATTTCTTCTAGGGTATGCAGTTTGTCAGCATATCATTTTTCATAGTATTCTCTAATAATTTTTTTTCCTGTGGCATCTGTAGTGATTTTTCATTTCTCATTTCTGATTTTGTTTATGCATGTAGACACTCTTTTTCTTGATAAGTCTGGCTAGGGGTTTATTTATTTTATTTTCTCAATGAACCAGCTCCTGCTTTCATTGATTTCTGTTGTTTTATTTTTCTCAGTTTTATTTTTTTCTGCTCAAATCTTTATTATGTCCCTCCTCCTTCTGACTTTGGGCCTCAGGTTTTCTTCTTTTCTAGTTTCATTAATTGTGAGTTTAGACTGTTCATATGGGATTGTTGTTGTCTCCTGAGGTAGGCCTGTATTGCAATATTCTTCCCTCTTAGCATGGCCTTTGCTGCATCCCACAGATATTGCAGTGTTGAATTATTGTTGTCATGTGTTTCCATAAATTGCGTGTTCTCAGTTTTTACTTGGTCATTGATCCATTGGTTTTTTAGGAGCATGTTGTTAAGCCTCCATGTGTTTGTGGGCTTTTTCATTTTCTTTGCATAATATACTTCTTGTTTCATACCTTTGTGGTCTGAGGAGCTGGTTGGTACAATTTCCATCTTTTTGAATTTACTGAGGCTTTTTTTGTGGCCTAGTATATGATCTATTCTTGAAAATGTTCCATGTGCACTTGAGAAGAATGTGTATCCTGCCATTTTGGGTGTAGAGTTCTGTAGATGTCTGTTAGGTCCATCTGTTCTAGGGTGTCGTTCAGGGCTTCTGTGTCCTTCCTTATTTTCTGTCTGGTTGATCTGTCCTTTGAGTGGTGTGTTGAAGTCTCCTAAAATGAACGCATTGCATTCTATTTCCCCCTTTAATTCTGTTAGTTCTTGTTTCACATATGTTGGTGCTCCCTCCTGTGTTGGATGCATGGATATTTATAATGGTTATATCCACTCTTTGGACTGACCCCTTTATCATTATATCCTGTCCTTCCTTGTCTCTTGTTACTTTCTTTGTTTTGAAGTCTATTTTGTCTGATACAGGTACTGCAACACCTGTGTTTTTCTCCCTATTGTTTGCATGAAATATCTTTTTCCATCCCTTCACTTTGGGTCTTTGTATGTCTTTGGGTTTGAAGTGAGTCTCTTGTAGGCAGCATATAGATGGGTCTTGCTTTTTTAGCCACTGTGCAATTCTGTCTTTTGGTTGTTGCATTCAGTCCATTTAGATTTAGGGTAATTATTGATAGATATATACTTACTGCCAATGCCAGGCTTTGGATATGTGGTTACCAAAGGTTTAAGGGCAGGAGGGCCTGCCGCATGTCCTTAGGGGGCAAGCCATGCGGCAAGCCGCCTGGGCTTGCTGGTCTGTGCAAAATTCCAAGCAGGCAGTTCGACAAGTTAGAAAACACATGAGGGTGGCGGGGAGGGGGGGGCACGCGGGGCCCACGAGCCACCTCCCTTTGGCCAATCAGCAGCTGCAGCGGGCACCTGTGGGGGTGCACTTTCTCCCCTGCACCGGGAGAGGAGGAAAACGAAAGCAGCGTCTCCTCAGCTGCAGTCAGACTCCTCGCGAGGCGTGGCATGGACCGGGTGCTCTTGCTGCAGGGTCGCTGAAGGCATTCTGACGGGAATTGCCATGCTGACAATTTGGCTGCTGCCGCCGCCGCTGCCATGCCCTTCAAAGCCTGCACACACACACCCCCCGCCATTAATGGGCCATTCTGCGAGCACGTGAGGGCCCTAAGCCATGGGTAGGTTGCAGCCCCTCAATATGGCCTACGGGGCTCCCTTCCCCACCCCAAGCAGCTGTGGCGGCTGCGCTGCTGAGTCCGCGCAGTGCCCGAGAGCCCTGACAGGACGTGGGGTGTTGCCGCGGGCGGCCGACTCCAAAGTTGAGGGCAGCCTGGCGGCGCAGGTGGTGGCCGCTCATGACGCTCCAGCTACACTTGCTCCAGGCGCTGGTTTAAGGTAGGCGGGGCGTGGGCGCGGGGACCCCTGAGGTGCAGGCAGGTGGGCTGTGTGTTTAGTGGGATGTGGGCCCCAGGCAGCAGGTTCTGTGACTGCTGCTGTTTTGTTCCTTCAGTTTTTCTTTGCTGTTATACTTCACAAATGAGGGAAATCATTAGGTACTTGTCTGTCACTGCCTGGCTTATTTCACTGAGCATAATACCCTCTATCTCCATCCATGTTGTTGCAATTGATAGGATTTGTTTATTTCTTATGGCTGAGTAGTATTCCATTGCGTAAGTGTACCAGCTCTCCTTTATCCATTCATCTACTGATGGACACTTAGGTTGCTTCCATATCTAGGCTATTGTAAACATGCCGCAGTAAACATAGGGGTGCATCTGTCTTTTTCAAACTGGGCTGCTGCATTCTTAGGGTAAATTCCTAGAAGTAGAATTCCTGGGTCAAATGGTATTCCTATTTTGAGCATTCTGAGGAACCTCCATACTGCTTTCCACAATGGTTGAACTAGTTTACATTCCCACCAGCAGTGTAGGAGGGTTCCCCTTTCTCCACAACCTCGCCAACATTTGTTGTTGTTTGTCTTTTCAATGATGGCGATCCTTACTGGTGTGAGGTGATATCTCATTGTGGTTTTAATTTGCATTTCTCTGATGATTAGCGATGTAGAGCATCTTTTCATGTGCCTGTTAGCCTTCTGGGTTTCTTCTTTGGAGAACTGTCTATTCAGCTCCTCTGCCAATTTTTTAATTGGATTATTTGCTTTTTTTTTGTTGAGGCATGTGAGCTCTTTATATATTTTGGACGTCAATCCTTTATCGGATCTTTCATTTATGAATATGTTGTCCCATACTGTAGGATACCTTTTTGTTCTATTGATGGTGTCCTTTGCTGTACAGAAGCTTTTTAGCTTGATATAGTCCCACTTGTTCATTTTTGCCTTTGTTTCCCTTGCCCGGGGAGATATGTTCATGAAGAAGTCACTCATGTTTATGTCCATGAGATTTTTGCCTATGTTTTTTTCTACATGGTTTCATGACTTACATTCAGGTCTTTGATCCATTTGGAGTTTACTTTTGTGTATGGGGTTAGACAGTGATCCAGTTTCATTCTCTTACATGTAGCTGTCCAGTTTTGCCAGCACCATCTGTTGAAGAGACTGTCATTTCCCCATTGTATGTCCATGGCTCCGTTATCATATATTAATTGACCATATACGTTTGGGTTAATGTCTGGAGTCTCCATTCTCTTCCACTGGTCTGTGGCTCTGTTCTTGTACCAGTACCAAATTGTATTGATTACTGTGACTTTGTAGTAGAGCTTGGAGTTGGGGAGCGAGATCCCCCCCACTTTATTCTTCATTCTCAGGATTGCTTTGGCTATTCGGGGTCTTTGACGGTTCCATATGAATTTTTTAACTATTTGTTCCAGTTCATTGAAGAATGCTGTTGGTAATTTGATAGGGATTGCATTGGATCTGTATACTGCTTTGGGCAGGATGGCCATTTTGATGATATTAATTCTTCCTAGCCATTTATTGGTATCTTTAATTTCTCTAATGAGTGTCTTGTAATTTCATGGTATATGTCTTTCAATTCCTTGGTTAGGTTTATTCCTAGGTATTTTATTCTTTTAGATGCAATTGTGAATGGAATTGATTTCTTGATTTCTTTCTCCTAATTCATCATTATTGTATATGAATGCAAGATTTCTATGTGTTAATTTTGTCTCCTTCAACATTGCTGAATTCAAATATTAGATCTCATAGTTTTGTTGTGGATTCTTCTTGTTTTCTTATGTACCATATCGCATCATCTGCAAACAGTCAGAGTTTCAATTCTTCGTTACCAATCTGGATGCCTTTTATTTCTTTGTGTTGTCTGATTGCCGTGGCTAGGACCTCCAGAACTACGTGGACTAAAAGGAGGGAGATTGGGCATCCTTCTCTTATTCCCAATCTTAAAGGAAATGCTCTCAGCTTCTCTCTGTTAAGTATGATGTTGGCTGTGCCTTTGTCATATATGGACTTGATTATGTTGAGGTACTTGCCCTCATACCCATTTTGTTGGGAATTTTTATCACAAATGGATGTTGAATTTTGTTGAATAGTTTTTCAGCATCTATGGAGATGATCATGTGGTTTTTACCCTTTTTGTTGATGTGGTGGATGATGATGATAGGTTTTAAAATGTTGTACCATCCTTGCATTCCTGGAATAAATCCTGCTTTATCATTATGGATGATCTTTCTGATGTATTTTTGTATTTGGTTTGGAGTATTTTGTTGAGTAGTTTGCATCTATACTCATCAGGGATGTTGGACTGTGATTTTCCTTCTTTGTGGTGTCTTTGCCTGGTTTTGGCATTAAAGTGATGCTGGCCTCATAGAATGAGTGTAAGTCCCTCCTCTTCTACGTTTTGGAAAACTTTAAGGGGGATGGGTATTAGGTCTTCACTAAATGTTTGATAAAATTCAGCATTGAAGCCATGTGGTCCAGGGATTTTGTTCTTAGGTAGTTTGTTGATTACAAATTAAATTTCGTTGCTGGTAATTGGTCTGTTCAGATTTTCTGTTTCTCCCTGGGTCAGCCTTGCTAGGTTGTATTTTTATAGAAAGTTGTCCATTTCTTCTAGGGTATGCAGTTTGTCAGCATATCATTTTTCATAGTATTCTCTAATAATTTTTTTTCCTGTGGCATCTGTAGTGATTTTTCATTTCTCATTTCTGATTTTGTTTATGCATGTAGACACTCTTTTTCTTGATAAGTCTGGCTAGGGGTTTATTTATTTTATTTTCTCAATGAACCAGCTCCTGCTTTCATTGATTTCTGTTGTTTTATTTTTCTCAGTTTTATTTTTTTCTGCTCAAATCTTTATTATGTCCCTCCTCCTTCTGACTTTGGGCCTCAGGTTTTCTTCTTTTCTAGTTTCATTAATTGTGAGTTTAGACTGTTCATATGGGATTGTTGTTGTCTCCTGAGGTAGGCCTGTATTGCAATATTCTTCCCTCTTAGCATGGCCTTTGCTGCATCCCACAGATATTGCAGTGTTGAATTATTGTTGTCATGTGTTTCCATAAATTGCGTGTTCTCAGTTTTTACTTGGTCATTGATCCATTGGTTTTTTAGGAGCATGTTGTTAAGCCTCCATGTGTTTGTGGGCTTTTTCATTTTCTTTGCATAATATACTTCTTGTTTCATACCTTTGTGGTCTGAGGAGCTGGTTGGTACAATTTCCATCTTTTTGAATTTACTGAGGCTTTTTTTGTGGCCTAGTATATGATCTATTCTTGAAAATGTTCCATGTGCACTTGAGAAGAATGTGTATCCTGCCATTTTGGGTGTAGAGTTCTGTAGATGTCTGTTAGGTCCATCTGTTCTAGGGTGTCGTTCAGGGCTTCTGTGTCCTTCCTTATTTTCTGTCTGGTTGATCTGTCCTTTGAGTGGTGTGTTGAAGTCTCCTAAAATGAACGCATTGCATTCTATTTCCCCCTTTAATTCTGTTAGTTCTTGTTTCACATATGTTGGTGCTCCCTCCTGTGTTGGATGCATGGATATTTATAATGGTTATATCCACTCTTTGGACTGACCCCTTTATCATTATATCCTGTCCTTCCTTGTCTCTTGTTACTTTCTTTGTTTTGAAGTCTATTTTGTCTGATACAGGTACTGCAACACCTGTGTTTTTCTCCCTATTGTTTGCATGAAATATCTTTTTCCATCCCTTCACTTTGGGTCTTTGTATGTCTTTGGGTTTGAAGTGAGTCTCTTGTAGGCAGCATATAGATGGGTCTTGCTTTTTTAGCCACTGTGCAATTCTGTCTTTTGGTTGTTGCATTCAGTCCATTTAGATTTAGGGTAATTATTGATAGATATATACTTACTGCCAATGCCAGGCTTTGGATATGTGGTTACCAAAGGTTTAAGGGCAGGAGGGCCTGCCGCATGTCCTTAGGGGGCAAGCCATGCGGCAAGCCGCCTGGGCTTGCTGGTCTGTGCAAAATTCCAAGCAGGCAGTTCGACAAGTTAGAAAACACATGAGGGTGGCGGGGAGGGGGGGGCACGCGGGGCCCACGAGCCACCTCCCTTTGGCCAATCAGCAGCTGCAGCGGGCACCTGTGGGGGTGCACTTTCTCCCCTGCACCGGGAGAGGAGGAAAACGAAAGCAGCGTCTCCTCAGCTGCAGTCAGACTCCTCGCGAGGCGTGGCATGGACCGGGTGCTCTTGCTGCAGGGTCGCTGAAGGCATTCTGACGGGAATTGCCATGCTGACAATTTGGCTGCTGCCGCCGCCGCTGCCATGCCCTTCAAAGCCTGCACACACACACCCCCCGCCATTAATGGGCCATTCTGCGAGCACGTGAGGGCCCTAAGCCATGGGTAGGTTGCAGCCCCTCAATATGGCCTACGGGGCTCCCTTCCCCACCCCAAGCAGCTGTGGCGGCTGTGCTGCTGAGTCCGCGCAGTGCACGAGAGCCCTGACAGGACGTGGGGTGTTGCCGCGGGCGGCCGACTCCAAAGTTGAGGGCAGCCTGGCGGCGCAGGTGGTGGCCGCTCATGACGCTCCAGCTACACTTGCTCCAGGCGCTGGTTTAAGGTAGGCGGGGCGTGGGCGCGGGGACCCCTGAGGTGCAGGCAGGTGGGCTGTGTGTTTAGTGGGATGTGGGCCCCAGGCAGCAGGTTCTGTGACTGCTGCTGTTTTGTTCCTTCAGTTTTTCTTTGCTGTTATACTTCACAAATGAGGGAAATCATTAGGTACTTGTCTGTCACTGCCTGGCTTATTTCACTGAGCATAATACCCTCTATCTCCATCCATGTTGTTGCAATTGATAGGATTTGTTTATTTCTTATGGCTGAGTAGTATTCCATTGCGTAAGTGTACCAGCTCTCCTTTATCCATTCATCTACTGATGGACACTTAGGTTGCTTCCATATCTAGGCTATTGTAAACATGCCGCAGTAAACATAGGGGTGCATCTGTCTTTTTCAAACTGGGCTGCTGCATTCTTAGGGTAAATTCCTAGAAGTAGAATTCCTGGGTCAAATGGTATTCCTATTTTGAGCATTCTGAGGAACCTCCATACTGCTTTCCACAATGGTTGAACTAGTTTACATTCCCACCAGCAGTGTAGGAGGGTTCCCCTTTCTCCACAACCTCGCCAACATTTGTTGTTGTTTGTCTTTTCAATGATGGCGATCCTTACTGGTGTGAGGTGATATCTCATTGTGGTTTTAATTTGCATTTCTCTGATGATTAGCGATGTAGAGCATCTTTTCATGTGCCTGTTAGCCTTCTGGGTTTCTTCTTTGGAGAACTGTCTATTCAGCTCCTCTGCCAATTTTTTAATTGGATTATTTGCTTTTTTTTTGTTGAGGCATGTGAGCTCTTTATATATTTTGGACGTCAATCCTTTATCGGATCTTTCATTTATGAATATGTTGTCCCATACTGTAGGATACCTTTTTGTTCTATTGATGGTGTCCTTTGCTGTACAGAAGCTTTTTAGCTTGATATAGTCCCACTTGTTCATTTTTGCCTTTGTTTCCCTTGCCCGGGGAGATATGTTCATGAAGAAGTCACTCATGTTTATGTCCATGAGATTTTTGCCTATGTTTTTTTCTACATGGTTTCATGACTTACATTCAGGTCTTTGATCCATTTGGAGTTTACTTTTGTGTATGGGGTTAGACAGTGATCCAGTTTCATTCTCTTACATGTAGCTGTCCAGTTTTGCCAGCACCATCTGTTGAAGAGACTGTCATTTCCCCATTGTATGTCCATGGCTCCGTTATCATATATTAATTGACCATATACGTTTGGGTTAATGTCTGGAGTCTCCATTCTCTTCCACTGGTCTGTGGCTCTGTTCTTGTACCAGTACCAAATTGTATTGATTACTGTGACTTTGTAGTAGAGCTTGGAGTTGGGGAGCGAGATCCCCCCCACTTTATTCTTCATTCTCAGGATTGCTTTGGCTATTCGGGGTCTTTGACGGTTCCATATGAATTTTTTAACTATTTGTTCCAGTTCATTGAAGAATGCTGTTGGTAATTTGATAGGGATTGCATTGGATCTGTATACTGCTTTGGGCAGGATGGCCATTTTGATGATATTAATTCTTCCTAGCCATTTATTGGTATCTTTAATTTCTCTAATGAGTGTCTTGTAATTTCATGGTATATGTCTTTCAATTCCTTGGTTAGGTTTATTCCTAGGTATTTTATTCTTTTAGATGCAATTGTGAATGGAATTGATTTCTTGATTTCTTTCTCCTAATTCATCATTATTGTATATGAATGCAAGATTTCTATGTGTTAATTTTGTCTCCTTCAACATTGCTGAATTCAAATATTAGATCTCATAGTTTTGTTGTGGATTCTTCTTGTTTTCTTATGTACCATATCGCATCATCTGCAAACAGTCAGAGTTTCAATTCTTCGTTACCAATCTGGATGCCTTTTATTTCTTTGTGTTGTCTGATTGCCGTGGCTAGGACCTCCAGAACTACGTGGACTAAAAGGAGGGAGATTGGGCATCCTTCTCTTATTCCCAATCTTAAAGGAAATGCTCTCAGCTTCTCTCTGTTAAGTATGATGTTGGCTGTGCCTTTGTCATATATGGACTTGATTATGTTGAGGTACTTGCCCTCATACCCATTTTGTTGGGAATTTTTATCACAAATGGATGTTGAATTTTGTTGAATAGTTTTTCAGCATCTATGGAGATGATCATGTGGTTTTTACCCTTTTTGTTGATGTGGTGGATGATGATGATAGGTTTTAAAATGTTGTACCATCCTTGCATTCCTGGAATAAATCCTGCTTTATCATTATGGATGATCTTTCTGATGTATTTTTGTATTTGGTTTGGAGTATTTTGTTGAGTAGTTTGCATCTATACTCATCAGGGATGTTGGACTGTGATTTTCCTTCTTTGTGGTGTCTTTGCCTGGTTTTGGCATTAAAGTGATGCTGGCCTCATAGAATGAGTGTAAGTCCCTCCTCTTCTACGTTTTGGAAAACTTTAAGGGGGATGGGTATTAGGTCTTCACTAAATGTTTGATAAAATTCAGCATTGAAGCCATGTGGTCCAGGGATTTTGTTCTTAGGTAGTTTGTTGATTACAAATTAAATTTCGTTGCTGGTAATTGGTCTGTTCAGATTTTCTGTTTCTCCCTGGGTCAGCCTTGCTAGGTCGTATTTTTATAGAAAGTTGTCCATTTCTTCTAGGGTATGCAGTTTGTCAGCATATCATTTTTCATAGTATTCTCTAATAATTTTTTTTCCTGTGGCATCTGTAGTGATTTTTCATTTCTCATTTCTGATTTTGTTTATGCATGTAGACACTCTTTTTCTTGATAAGTCTGGCTAGGGGTTTATTTATTTTATTTTCTCAATGAACCAGCTCCTGCTTTCATTGATTTCTGTTGTTTTATTTTTCTCAGTTTTATTTTTTTCTGCTCAAATCTTTATTATGTCCCTCCTCCTTCTGACTTTGGGCCTCAGGTTTTCTTCTTTTCTAGTTTCATTAATTGTGAGTTTAGACTGTTCATATGGGATTGTTGTTGTCTCCTGAGGTAGGCCTGTATTGCAATATTCTTCCCTCTTAGCATGGCCTTTGCTGCATCCCACAGATATTGCAGTGTTGAATTATTGTTGTCATGTGTTTCCATAAATTGCGTGTTCTCAGTTTTTACTTGGTCATTGATCCATTGGTTTTTTAGGAGCATGTTGTTAAGCCTCCATGTGTTTGTGGGCTTTTTCATTTTCTTTGCATAATATACTTCTTGTTTCATACCTTTGTGGTCTGAGGAGCTGGTTGGTACAATTTCCATCTTTTTGAATTTACTGAGGCTTTTTTTGTGGCCTAGTATATGATCTATTCTTGAAAATGTTCCATGTGCACTTGAGAAGAATGTGTATCCTGCCATTTTGGGTGTAGAGTTCTGTAGATGTCTGTTAGGTCCATCTGTTCTAGGGTGTCGTTCAGGGCTTCTGTGTCCTTCCTTATTTTCTGTCTGGTTGATCTGTCCTTTGAGTGGTGTGTTGAAGTCTCCTAAAATGAACGCATTGCATTCTATTTCCCCCTTTAATTCTGTTAGTTCTTGTTTCACATATGTTGGTGCTCCCTCCTGTGTTGGATGCATGGATATTTATAATGGTTATATCCACTCTTTGGACTGACCCCTTTATCATTATATCCTGTCCTTCCTTGTCTCTTGTTACTTTCTTTGTTTTGAAGTCTATTTTGTCTGATACAGGTACTGCAACACCTGTGTTTTTCTCCCTATTGTTTGCATGAAATATCTTTTTCCATCCCTTCACTTTGGGTCTTTGTATGTCTTTGGGTTTGAAGTGAGTCTCTTGTAGGCAGCATATAGATGGGTCTTGCTTTTTTAGCCACTGTGCAATTCTGTCTTTTGGTTGTTGCATTCAGTCCATTTAGATTTAGGGTAATTATTGATAGATATATACTTACTGCCAATGCCAGGCTTTGGATATGTGGTTACCAAAGGTTTAAGGGCAGGAGGGCCTGCCGCATGTCCTTAGGGGGCAAGCCATGCGGCAAGCCGCCTGGGCTTGCTGGTCTGTGCAAAATTCCAAGCAGGCAGTTCGACAAGTTAGAAAACACATGAGGGTGGCGGGGAGGGGGGGGCACGCGGGGCCCACGAGCCACCTCCCTTTGGCCAATCAGCAGCTGCAGCGGGCACCTGTGGGGGTGCACTTTCTCCCCTGCACCGGGAGAGGAGGAAAACGAAAGCAGCGTCTCCTCAGCTGCAGTCAGACTCCTCGCGAGGCGTGGCATGGACCGGGTGCTCTTGCTGCAGGGTCGCTGAAGGCATTCTGACGGGAATTGCCATGCTGACAATTTGGCTGCTGCCGCCGCCGCTGCCATGCCCTTCAAAGCCTGCACACACACACCCCCCGCCATTAATGGGCCATTCTGCGAGCACGTGAGGGCCCTAAGCCATGGGTAGGTTGCAGCCCCTCAATATGGCCTACGGGGCTCCCTTCCCCACCCCAAGCAGCTGTGGCGGCTGCGCTGCTGAGTCCGCGCAGTGCCCGAGAGCCCTGACAGGACGTGGGGTGTTGCCGCGGGCGGCCGACTCCAAAGTTGAGGGCAGCCTGGCGGCGCAGGTGGTGGCCGCTCATGACGCTCCAGCTACACTTGCTCCAGGCGCTGGTTTAAGGTAGGCGGGGCGTGGGCGCGGGGACCCCTGAGGTGCAGGCAGGTGGGCTGTGTGTTTAGTGGGATGTGGGCCCCAGGCAGCAGGTTCTGTGACTGCTGCTGTTTTGTTCCTTCAGTTTTTCTTTGCTGTTATACTTCACAAATGAGGGAAATCATTAGGTACTTGTCTGTCACTGCCTGGCTTATTTCACTGAGCATAATACCCTCTATCTCCATCCATGTTGTTGCAATTGATAGGATTTGTTTATTTCTTATGGCTGAGTAGTATTCCATTGCGTAAGTGTACCAGCTCTCCTTTATCCATTCATCTACTGATGGACACTTAGGTTGCTTCCATATCTAGGCTATTGTAAACATGCCGCAGTAAACATAGGGGTGCATCTGTCTTTTTCAAACTGGGCTGCTGCATTCTTAGGGTAAATTCCTAGAAGTAGAATTCCTGGGTCAAATGGTATTCCTATTTTGAGCATTCTGAGGAACCTCCATACTGCTTTCCACAATGGTTGAACTAGTTTACATTCCCACCAGCAGTGTAGGAGGGTTCCCCTTTCTCCACAACCTCGCCAACATTTGTTGTTGTTTGTCTTTTCAATGATGGCGATCCTTACTGGTGTGAGGTGATATCTCATTGTGGTTTTAATTTGCATTTCTCTGATGATTAGCGATGTAGAGCATCTTTTCATGTGCCTGTTAGCCTTCTGGGTTTCTTCTTTGGAGAACTGTCTATTCAGCTCCTCTGCCAATTTTTTAATTGGATTATTTGCTTTTTTTTTGTTGAGGCATGTGAGCTCTTTATATATTTTGGACGTCAATCCTTTATCGGATCTTTCATTTATGAATATGTTGTCCCATACTGTAGGATACCTTTTTGTTCTATTGATGGTGTCCTTTGCTGTACAGAAGCTTTTTAGCTTGATATAGTCCCACTTGTTCATTTTTGCCTTTGTTTCCCTTGCCCGGGGAGATATGTTCATGAAGAAGTCACTCATGTTTATGTCCATGAGATTTTTGCCTATGTTTTTTTCTACATGGTTTCATGACTTACATTCAGGTCTTTGATCCATTTGGAGTTTACTTTTGTGTATGGGGTTAGACAGTGATCCAGTTTCATTCTCTTACATGTAGCTGTCCAGTTTTGCCAGCACCATCTGTTGAAGAGACTGTCATTTCCCCATTGTATGTCCATGGCTCCGTTATCATATATTAATTGACCATATACGTTTGGGTTAATGTCTGGAGTCTCCATTCTCTTCCACTGGTCTGTGGCTCTGTTCTTGTACCAGTACCAAATTGTATTGATTACTGTGACTTTGTAGTAGAGCTTGGAGTTGGGGAGCGAGATCCCCCCCACTTTATTCTTCATTCTCAGGATTGCTTTGGCTATTCGGGGTCTTTGACGGTTCCATATGAATTTTTTAACTATTTGTTCCAGTTCATTGAAGAATGCTGTTGGTAATTTGATAGGGATTGCATTGGATCTGTATACTGCTTTGGGCAGGATGGCCATTTTGATGATATTAATTCTTCCTAGCCATTTATTGGTATCTTTAATTTCTCTAATGAGTGTCTTGTAATTTCATGGTATATGTCTTTCAATTCCTTGGTTAGGTTTATTCCTAGGTATTTTATTCTTTTAGATGCAATTGTGAATGGAATTGATTTCTTGATTTCTTTCTCCTAATTCATCATTATTGTATATGAATGCAAGATTTCTATGTGTTAATTTTGTCTCCTTCAACATTGCTGAATTCAAATATTAGATCTCATAGTTTTGTTGTGGATTCTTCTTGTTTTCTTATGTACCATATCGCATCATCTGCAAACAGTCAGAGTTTCAATTCTTCGTTACCAATCTGGATGCCTTTTATTTCTTTGTGTTGTCTGATTGCCGTGGCTAGGACCTCCAGAACTACGTGGACTAAAAGGAGGGAGATTGGGCATCCTTCTCTTATTCCCAATCTTAAAGGAAATGCTCTCAGCTTCTCTCTGTTAAGTATGATGTTGGCTGTGCCTTTGTCATATATGGACTTGATTATGTTGAGGTACTTGCCCTCATACCCATTTTGTTGGGAATTTTTATCACAAATGGATGTTGAATTTTGTTGAATAGTTTTTCAGCATCTATGGAGATGATCATGTGGTTTTTACCCTTTTTGTTGATGTGGTGGATGATGATGATAGGTTTTAAAATGTTGTACCATCCTTGCATTCCTGGAATAAATCCTGCTTTATCATTATGGATGATCTTTCTGATGTATTTTTGTATTTGGTTTGGAGTATTTTGTTGAGTAGTTTGCATCTATACTCATCAGGGATGTTGGACTGTGATTTTCCTTCTTTGTGGTGTCTTTGCCTGGTTTTGGCATTAAAGTGATGCTGGCCTCATAGAATGAGTGTAAGTCCCTCCTCTTCTACGTTTTGGAAAACTTTAAGGGGGATGGGTATTAGGTCTTCACTAAATGTTTGATAAAATTCAGCATTGAAGCCATGTGGTCCAGGGATTTTGTTCTTAGGTAGTTTGTTGATTACAAATTAAATTTCGTTGCTGGTAATTGGTCTGTTCAGATTTTCTGTTTCTCCCTGGGTCAGCCTTGCTAGGTTGTATTTTTATAGAAAGTTGTCCATTTCTTCTAGGGTATGCAGTTTGTCAGCATATCATTTTTCATAGTATTCTCTAATAATTTTTTTTCCTGTGGCATCTGTAGTGATTTTTCATTTCTCATTTCTGATTTTGTTTATGCATGTAGACACTCTTTTTCTTGATAAGTCTGGCTAGGGGTTTATTTATTTTATTTTCTCAATGAACCAGCTCCTGCTTTCATTGATTTCTGTTGTTTTATTTTTCTCAGTTTTATTTTTTTCTGCTCAAATCTTTATTATGTCCCTCCTCCTTCTGACTTTGGGCCTCAGGTTTTCTTCTTTTCTAGTTTCATTAATTGTGAGTTTAGACTGTTCATATGGGATTGTTGTTGTCTCCTGAGGTAGGCCTGTATTGCAATATTCTTCCCTCTTAGCATGGCCTTTGCTGCATCCCACAGATATTGCAGTGTTGAATTATTGTTGTCATGTGTTTCCATAAATTGCGTGTTCTCAGTTTTTACTTGGTCATTGATCCATTGGTTTTTTAGGAGCATGTTGTTAAGCCTCCATGTGTTTGTGGGCTTTTTCATTTTCTTTGCATAATATACTTCTTGTTTCATACCTTTGTGGTCTGAGGAGCTGGTTGGTACAATTTCCATCTTTTTGAATTTACTGAGGCTTTTTTTGTGGCCTAGTATATGATCTATTCTTGAAAATGTTCCATGTGCACTTGAGAAGAATGTGTATCCTGCCATTTTGGGTGTAGAGTTCTGTAGATGTCTGTTAGGTCCATCTGTTCTAGGGTGTCGTTCAGGGCTTCTGTGTCCTTCCTTATTTTCTGTCTGGTTGATCTGTCCTTTGAGTGGTGTGTTGAAGTCTCCTAAAATGAACGCATTGCATTCTATTTCCCCCTTTAATTCTGTTAGTTCTTGTTTCACATATGTTGGTGCTCCCTCCTGTGTTGGATGCATGGATATTTATAATGGTTATATCCACTCTTTGGACTGACCCCTTTATCATTATATCCTGTCCTTCCTTGTCTCTTGTTACTTTCTTTGTTTTGAAGTCTATTTTGTCTGATACAGGTACTGCAACACCTGTGTTTTTCTCCCTATTGTTTGCATGAAATATCTTTTTCCATCCCTTCACTTTGGGTCTTTGTATGTCTTTGGGTTTGAAGTGAGTCTCTTGTAGGCAGCATATAGATGGGTCTTGCTTTTTTAGCCACTGTGCAATTCTGTCTTTTGGTTGTTGCATTCAGTCCATTTAGATTTAGGGTAATTATTGATAGATATATACTTACTGCCAATGCCAGGCTTTGGATATGTGGTTACCAAAGGTTTAAGGGCAGGAGGGCCTGCCGCATGTCCTTAGGGGGCAAGCCATGCGGCAAGCCGCCTGGGCTTGCTGGTCTGTGCAAAATTCCAAGCAGGCAGTTCGACAAGTTAGAAAACACATGAGGGTGGCGGGGAGGGGGGGGCACGCGGGGCCCACGAGCCACCTCCCTTTGGCCAATCAGCAGCTGCAGCGGGCACCTGTGGGGGTGCACTTTCTCCCCTGCACCGGGAGAGGAGGAAAACGAAAGCAGCGTCTCCTCAGCTGCAGTCAGACTCCTCGCGAGGCGTGGCATGGACCGGGTGCTCTTGCTGCAGGGTCGCTGAAGGCATTCTGACGGGAATTGCCATGCTGACAATTTGGCTGCTGCCGCCGCCGCTGCCATGCCCTTCAAAGCCTGCACACACACACCCCCCGCCATTAATGGGCCATTCTGCGAGCACGTGAGGGCCCTAAGCCATGGGTAGGTTGCAGCCCCTCAATATGGCCTACGGGGCTCCCTTCCCCACCCCAAGCAGCTGTGGCGGCTGCGCTGCTGAGTCCGCGCAGTGCACGAGAGCCCTGACAGGACGTGGGGTGTTGCCGCGGGCGGCCGACTCCAAAGTTGAGGGCAGCCTGGCGGCGCAGGTGGTGGCCGCTCATGACGCTCCAGCTACACTTGCTCCAGGCGCTGGTTTAAGGTAGGCGGGGCGTGGGCGCGGGGACCCCTGAGGTGCAGGCAGGTGGGCTGTGTGTTTAGTGGGATGTGGGCCCCAGGCAGCAGGTTCTGTGACTGCTGCTGTTTTGTTCCTTCAGTTTTTCTTTGCTGTTATACTTCACAAATGAGGGAAATCATTAGGTACTTGTCTGTCACTGCCTGGCTTATTTCACTGAGCATAATACCCTCTATCTCCATCCATGTTGTTGCAATTGATAGGATTTGTTTATTTCTTATGGCTGAGTAGTATTCCATTGCGTAAGTGTACCAGCTCTCCTTTATCCATTCATCTACTGATGGACACTTAGGTTGCTTCCATATCTAGGCTATTGTAAACATGCCGCAGTAAACATAGGGGTGCATCTGTCTTTTTCAAACTGGGCTGCTGCATTCTTAGGGTAAATTCCTAGAAGTAGAATTCCTGGGTCAAATGGTATTCCTATTTTGAGCATTCTGAGGAACCTCCATACTGCTTTCCACAATGGTTGAACTAGTTTACATTCCCACCAGCAGTGTAGGAGGGTTCCCCTTTCTCCACAACCTCGCCAACATTTGTTGTTGTTTGTCTTTTCAATGATGGCGATCCTTACTGGTGTGAGGTGATATCTCATTGTGGTTTTAATTTGCATTTCTCTGATGATTAGCGATGTAGAGCATCTTTTCATGTGCCTGTTAGCCTTCTGGGTTTCTTCTTTGGAGAACTGTCTATTCAGCTCCTCTGCCAATTTTTTAATTGGATTATTTGCTTTTTTTTTGTTGAGGCATGTGAGCTCTTTATATATTTTGGACGTCAATCCTTTATCGGATCTTTCATTTATGAATATGTTGTCCCATACTGTAGGATACCTTTTTGTTCTATTGATGGTGTCCTTTGCTGTACAGAAGCTTTTTAGCTTGATATAGTCCCACTTGTTCATTTTTGCCTTTGTTTCCCTTGCCCGGGGAGATATGTTCATGAAGAAGTCACTCATGTTTATGTCCATGAGATTTTTGCCTATGTTTTTTTCTACATGGTTTCATGACTTACATTCAGGTCTTTGATCCATTTGGAGTTTACTTTTGTGTATGGGGTTAGACAGTGATCCAGTTTCATTCTCTTACATGTAGCTGTCCAGTTTTGCCAGCACCATCTGTTGAAGAGACTGTCATTTCCCCATTGTATGTCCATGGCTCCGTTATCATATATTAATTGACCATATACGTTTGGGTTAATGTCTGGAGTCTCCATTCTCTTCCACTGGTCTGTGGCTCTGTTCTTGTACCAGTACCAAATTGTATTGATTACTGTGACTTTGTAGTAGAGCTTGGAGTTGGGGAGCGAGATCCCCCCCACTTTATTCTTCATTCTCA
This sequence comes from Manis pentadactyla, assembly GCF_030020395.1. Taxonomy (NCBI): domain Eukaryota; kingdom Metazoa; phylum Chordata; class Mammalia; order Pholidota; family Manidae; genus Manis; species Manis pentadactyla. The sequence goes on along the minus strand of NW_026644892.1, from coordinate 39,213 downwards.
GGATTGCTTTGGCTATTCGGGGTCTTTGACGGTTCCATATGAATTTTTTAACTATTTGTTCCAGTTCATTGAAGAATGCTGTTGGTAATTTGATAGGGATTGCATTGGATCTGTATACTGCTTTGGGCAGGATGGCCATTTTGATGATATTAATTCTTCCTAGCCATTTATTGGTATCTTTAATTTCTCTAATGAGTGTCTTGTAATTTCATGGTATATGTCTTTCAATTCCTTGGTTAGGTTTATTCCTAGGTATTTTATTCTTTTAGATGCAATTGTGAATGGAATTGATTTCTTGATTTCTTTCTCCTAATTCATCATTATTGTATATGAATGCAAGATTTCTATGTGTTAATTTTGTCTCCTTCAACATTGCTGAATTCAAATATTAGATCTCATAGTTTTGTTGTGGATTCTTCTTGTTTTCTTATGTACCATATCGCATCATCTGCAAACAGTCAGAGTTTCAATTCTTCGTTACCAATCTGGATGCCTTTTATTTCTTTGTGTTGTCTGATTGCCGTGGCTAGGACCTCCAGAACTACGTGGACTAAAAGGAGGGAGATTGGGCATCCTTCTCTTATTCCCAATCTTAAAGGAAATGCTCTCAGCTTCTCTCTGTTAAGTATGATGTTGGCTGTGCCTTTGTCATATATGGACTTGATTATGTTGAGGTACTTGCCCTCATACCCATTTTGTTGGGAATTTTTATCACAAATGGATGTTGAATTTTGTTGAATAGTTTTTCAGCATCTATGGAGATGATCATGTGGTTTTTACCCTTTTTGTTGATGTGGTGGATGATGATGATAGGTTTTAAAATGTTGTACCATCCTTGCATTCCTGGAATAAATCCTGCTTTATCATTATGGATGATCTTTCTGATGTATTTTTGTATTTGGTTTGGAGTATTTTGTTGAGTAGTTTGCATCTATACTCATCAGGGATGTTGGACTGTGATTTTCCTTCTTTGTGGTGTCTTTGCCTGGTTTTGGCATTAAAGTGATGCTGGCCTCATAGAATGAGTGTAAGTCCCTCCTCTTCTACGTTTTGGAAAACTTTAAGGGGGATGGGTATTAGGTCTTCACTAAATGTTTGATAAAATTCAGCATTGAAGCCATGTGGTCCAGGGATTTTGTTCTTAGGTAGTTTGTTGATTACAAATTAAATTTCGTTGCTGGTAATTGGTCTGTTCAGATTTTCTGTTTCTCCCTGGGTCAGCCTTGCTAGGTTGTATTTTTATAGAAAGTTGTCCATTTCTTCTAGGGTATGCAGTTTGTCAGCATATCATTTTTCATAGTATTCTCTAATAATTTTTTTTCCTGTGGCATCTGTAGTGATTTTTCATTTCTCATTTCTGATTTTGTTTATGCATGTAGACACTCTTTTTCTTGATAAGTCTGGCTAGGGGTTTATTTATTTTATTTTCTCAATGAACCAGCTCCTGCTTTCATTGATTTCTGTTGTTTTATTTTTCTCAGTTTTATTTTTTTCTGCTCAAATCTTTATTATGTCCCTCCTCCTTCTGACTTTGGGCCTCAGGTTTTCTTCTTTTCTAGTTTCATTAATTGTGAGTTTAGACTGTTCATATGGGATTGTTGTTGTCTCCTGAGGTAGGCCTGTATTGCAATATTCTTCCCTCTTAGCATGGCCTTTGCTGCATCCCACAGATATTGCAGTGTTGAATTATTGTTGTCATGTGTTTCCATAAATTGCGTGTTCTCAGTTTTTACTTGGTCATTGATCCATTGGTTTTTTAGGAGCATGTTGTTAAGCCTCCATGTGTTTGTGGGCTTTTTCATTTTCTTTGCATAATATACTTCTTGTTTCATACCTTTGTGGTCTGAGGAGCTGGTTGGTACAATTTCCATCTTTTTGAATTTACTGAGGCTTTTTTTGTGGCCTAGTATATGATCTATTCTTGAAAATGTTCCATGTGCACTTGAGAAGAATGTGTATCCTGCCATTTTGGGTGTAGAGTTCTGTAGATGTCTGTTAGGTCCATCTGTTCTAGGGTGTCGTTCAGGGCTTCTGTGTCCTTCCTTATTTTCTGTCTGGTTGATCTGTCCTTTGAGTGGTGTGTTGAAGTCTCCTAAAATGAACGCATTGCATTCTATTTCCCCCTTTAATTCTGTTAGTTCTTGTTTCACATATGTTGGTGCTCCCTCCTGTGTTGGATGCATGGATATTTATAATGGTTATATCCACTCTTTGGACTGACCCCTTTATCATTATATCCTGTCCTTCCTTGTCTCTTGTTACTTTCTTTGTTTTGAAGTCTATTTTGTCTGATACAGGTACTGCAACACCTGTGTTTTTCTCCCTATTGTTTGCATGAAATATCTTTTTCCATCCCTTCACTTTGGGTCTTTGTATGTCTTTGGGTTTGAAGTGAGTCTCTTGTAGGCAGCATATAGATGGGTCTTGCTTTTTTAGCCACTGTGCAATTCTGTCTTTTGGTTGTTGCATTCAGTCCATTTAGATTTAGGGTAATTATTGATAGATATATACTTACTGCCAATGCCAGGCTTTGGATATGTGGTTACCAAAGGTTTAAGGGCAGGAGGGCCTGCCGCATGTCCTTAGGGGGCAAGCCATGCGGCAAGCCGCCTGGGCTTGCTGGTCTGTGCAAAATTCCAAGCAGGCAGTTCGACAAGTTAGAAAACACATGAGGGTGGCGGGGAGGGGGGGGCACGCGGGGCCCACGAGCCACCTCCCTTTGGCCAATCAGCAGCTGCAGCGGGCACCTGTGGGGGTGCACTTTCTCCCCTGCACCGGGAGAGGAGGAAAACGAAAGCAGCGTCTCCTCAGCTGCAGTCAGACTCCTCGCGAGGCGTGGCATGGACCGGGTGCTCTTGCTGCAGGGTCGCTGAAGGCATTCTGACGGGAATTGCCATGCTGACAATTTGGCTGCTGCCGCCGCCGCTGCCATGCCCTTCAAAGCCTGCACACACACACCCCCCGCCATTAATGGGCCATTCTGCGAGCACGTGAGGGCCCTAAGCCATGGGTAGGTTGCAGCCCCTCAATATGGCCTACGGGGCTCCCTTCCCCACCCCAAGCAGCTGTGGCGGCTGCGCTGCTGAGTCCGCGCAGTGCACGAGAGCCCTGACAGGACGTGGGGTGTTGCCGCGGGCGGCCGACTCCAAAGTTGAGGGCAGCCTGGCGGCGCAGGTGGTGGCCGCTCATGACGCTCCAGCTACACTTGCTCCAGGCGCTGGTTTAAGGTAGGCGGGGCGTGGGCGCGGGGACCCCTGAGGTGCAGGCAGGTGGGCTGTGTGTTTAGTGGGATGTGGGCCCCAGGCAGCAGGTTCTGTGACTGCTGCTGTTTTGTTCCTTCAGTTTTTCTTTGCTGTTATACTTCACAAATGAGGGAAATCATTAGGTACTTGTCTGTCACTGCCTGGCTTATTTCACTGAGCATAATACCCTCTATCTCCATCCATGTTGTTGCAATTGATAGGATTTGTTTATTTCTTATGGCTGAGTAGTATTCCATTGCGTAAGTGTACCAGCTCTCCTTTATCCATTCATCTACTGATGGACACTTAGGTTGCTTCCATATCTAGGCTATTGTAAACATGCCGCAGTAAACATAGGGGTGCATCTGTCTTTTTCAAACTGGGCTGCTGCATTCTTAGGGTAAATTCCTAGAAGTAGAATTCCTGGGTCAAATGGTATTCCTATTTTGAGCATTCTGAGGAACCTCCATACTGCTTTCCACAATGGTTGAACTAGTTTACATTCCCACCAGCAGTGTAGGAGGGTTCCCCTTTCTCCACAACCTCGCCAACATTTGTTGTTGTTTGTCTTTTCAATGATGGCGATCCTTACTGGTGTGAGGTGATATCTCATTGTGGTTTTAATTTGCATTTCTCTGATGATTAGCGATGTAGAGCATCTTTTCATGTGCCTGTTAGCCTTCTGGGTTTCTTCTTTGGAGAACTGTCTATTCAGCTCCTCTGCCAATTTTTTAATTGGATTATTTGCTTTTTTTTTGTTGAGGCATGTGAGCTCTTTATATATTTTGGACGTCAATCCTTTATCGGATCTTTCATTTATGAATATGTTGTCCCATACTGTAGGATACCTTTTTGTTCTATTGATGGTGTCCTTTGCTGTACAGAAGCTTTTTAGCTTGATATAGTCCCACTTGTTCATTTTTGCCTTTGTTTCCCTTGCCCGGGGAGATATGTTCATGAAGAAGTCACTCATGTTTATGTCCATGAGATTTTTGCCTATGTTTTTTTCTACATGGTTTCATGACTTACATTCAGGTCTTTGATCCATTTGGAGTTTACTTTTGTGTATGGGGTTAGACAGTGATCCAGTTTCATTCTCTTACATGTAGCTGTCCAGTTTTGCCAGCACCATCTGTTGAAGAGACTGTCATTTCCCCATTGTATGTCCATGGCTCCGTTATCATATATTAATTGACCATATACGTTTGGGTTAATGTCTGGAGTCTCCATTCTCTTCCACTGGTCTGTGGCTCTGTTCTTGTACCAGTACCAAATTGTATTGATTACTGTGACTTTGTAGTAGAGCTTGGAGTTGGGGAGCGAGATCCCCCCCACTTTATTCTTCATTCTCAGGATTGCTTTGGCTATTCGGGGTCTTTGACGGTTCCATATGAATTTTTTAACTATTTGTTCCAGTTCATTGAAGAATGCTGTTGGTAATTTGATAGGGATTGCATTGGATCTGTATACTGCTTTGGGCAGGATGGCCATTTTGATGATATTAATTCTTCCTAGCCATTTATTGGTATCTTTAATTTCTCTAATGAGTGTCTTGTAATTTCATGGTATATGTCTTTCAATTCCTTGGTTAGGTTTATTCCTAGGTATTTTATTCTTTTAGATGCAATTGTGAATGGAATTGATTTCTTGATTTCTTTCTCCTAATTCATCATTATTGTATATGAATGCAAGATTTCTATGTGTTAATTTTGTCTCCTTCAACATTGCTGAATTCAAATATTAGATCTCATAGTTTTGTTGTGGATTCTTCTTGTTTTCTTATGTACCATATCGCATCATCTGCAAACAGTCAGAGTTTCAATTCTTCGTTACCAATCTGGATGCCTTTTATTTCTTTGTGTTGTCTGATTGCCGTGGCTAGGACCTCCAGAACTACGTGGACTAAAAGGAGGGAGATTGGGCATCCTTCTCTTATTCCCAATCTTAAAGGAAATGCTCTCAGCTTCTCTCTGTTAAGTATGATGTTGGCTGTGCCTTTGTCATATATGGACTTGATTATGTTGAGGTACTTGCCCTCATACCCATTTTGTTGGGAATTTTTATCACAAATGGATGTTGAATTTTGTTGAATAGTTTTTCAGCATCTATGGAGATGATCATGTGGTTTTTACCCTTTTTGTTGATGTGGTGGATGATGATGATAGGTTTTAAAATGTTGTACCATCCTTGCATTCCTGGAATAAATCCTGCTTTATCATTATGGATGATCTTTCTGATGTATTTTTGTATTTGGTTTGGAGTATTTTGTTGAGTAGTTTGCATCTATACTCATCAGGGATGTTGGACTGTGATTTTCCTTCTTTGTGGTGTCTTTGCCTGGTTTTGGCATTAAAGTGATGCTGGCCTCATAGAATGAGTGTAAGTCCCTCCTCTTCTACGTTTTGGAAAACTTTAAGGGGGATGGGTATTAGGTCTTCACTAAATGTTTGATAAAATTCAGCATTGAAGCCATGTGGTCCAGGGATTTTGTTCTTAGGTAGTTTGTTGATTACAAATTAAATTTCGTTGCTGGTAATTGGTCTGTTCAGATTTTCTGTTTCTCCCTGGGTCAGCCTTGCTAGGTCGTATTTTTATAGAAAGTTGTCCATTTCTTCTAGGGTATGCAGTTTGTCAGCATATCATTTTTCATAGTATTCTCTAATAATTTTTTTTCCTGTGGCATCTGTAGTGATTTTTCATTTCTCATTTCTGATTTTGTTTATGCATGTAGACACTCTTTTTCTTGATAAGTCTGGCTAGGGGTTTATTTATTTTATTTTCTCAATGAACCAGCTCCTGCTTTCATTGATTTCTGTTGTTTTATTTTTCTCAGTTTTATTTTTTTCTGCTCAAATCTTTATTATGTCCCTCCTCCTTCTGACTTTGGGCCTCAGGTTTTCTTCTTTTCTAGTTTCATTAATTGTGAGTTTAGACTGTTCATATGGGATTGTTGTTGTCTCCTGAGGTAGGCCTGTATTGCAATATTCTTCCCTCTTAGCATGGCCTTTGCTGCATCCCACAGATATTGCAGTGTTGAATTATTGTTGTCATGTGTTTCCATAAATTGCGTGTTCTCAGTTTTTACTTGGTCATTGATCCATTGGTTTTTTAGGAGCATGTTGTTAAGCCTCCATGTGTTTGTGGGCTTTTTCATTTTCTTTGCATAATATACTTCTTGTTTCATACCTTTGTGGTCTGAGGAGCTGGTTGGTACAATTTCCATCTTTTTGAATTTACTGAGGCTTTTTTTGTGGCCTAGTATATGATCTATTCTTGAAAATGTTCCATGTGCACTTGAGAAGAATGTGTATCCTGCCATTTTGGGTGTAGAGTTCTGTAGATGTCTGTTAGGTCCATCTGTTCTAGGGTGTCGTTCAGGGCTTCTGTGTCCTTCCTTATTTTCTGTCTGGTTGATCTGTCCTTTGAGTGGTGTGTTGAAGTCTCCTAAAATGAACGCATTGCATTCTATTTCCCCCTTTAATTCTGTTAGTTCTTGTTTCACATATGTTGGTGCTCCCTCCTGTGTTGGATGCATGGATATTTATAATGGTTATATCCACTCTTTGGACTGACCCCTTTATCATTATATCCTGTCCTTCCTTGTCTCTTGTTACTTTCTTTGTTTTGAAGTCTATTTTGTCTGATACAGGTACTGCAACACCTGTGTTTTTCTCCCTATTGTTTGCATGAAATATCTTTTTCCATCCCTTCACTTTGGGTCTTTGTATGTCTTTGGGTTTGAAGTGAGTCTCTTGTAGGCAGCATATAGATGGGTCTTGCTTTTTTAGCCACTGTGCAATTCTGTCTTTTGGTTGTTGCATTCAGTCCATTTAGATTTAGGGTAATTATTGATAGATATATACTTACTGCCAATGCCAGGCTTTGGATATGTGGTTACCAAAGGTTTAAGGGCAGGAGGGCCTGCCGCATGTCCTTAGGGGGCAAGCCATGCGGCAAGCCGCCTGGGCTTGCTGGTCTGTGCAAAATTCCAAGCAGGCAGTTCGACAAGTTAGAAAACACATGAGGGTGGCGGGGAGGGGGGGGCACGCGGGGCCCACGAGCCACCTCCCTTTGGCCAATCAGCAGCTGCAGCGGGCACCTGTGGGGGTGCACTTTCTCCCCTGCACCGGGAGAGGAGGAAAACGAAAGCAGCGTCTCCTCAGCTGCAGTCAGACTCCTCGCGAGGCGTGGCATGGACCGGGTGCTCTTGCTGCAGGGTCGCTGAAGGCATTCTGACGGGAATTGCCATGCTGACAATTTGGCTGCTGCCGCCGCCGCTGCCATGCCCTTCAAAGCCTGCACACACACACCCCCCGCCATTAATGGGCCATTCTGCGAGCACGTGAGGGCCCTAAGCCATGGGTAGGTTGCAGCCCCTCAATATGGCCTACGGGGCTCCCTTCCCCACCCCAAGCAGCTGTGGCGGCTGCGCTGCTGAGTCCGCGCAGTGCCCGAGAGCCCTGACAGGACGTGGGGTGTTGCCGCGGGCGGCCGACTCCAAAGTTGAGGGCAGCCTGGCGGCGCAGGTGGTGGCCGCTCATGACGCTCCAGCTACACTTGCTCCAGGCGCTGGTTTAAGGTAGGCGGGGCGTGGGCGCGGGGACCCCTGAGGTGCAGGCAGGTGGGCTGTGTGTTTAGTGGGATGTGGGCCCCAGGCAGCAGGTTCTGTGACTGCTGCTGTTTTGTTCCTTCAGTTTTTCTTTGCTGTTATACTTCACAAATGAGGGAAATCATTAGGTACTTGTCTGTCACTGCCTGGCTTATTTCACTGAGCATAATACCCTCTATCTCCATCCATGTTGTTGCAATTGATAGGATTTGTTTATTTCTTATGGCTGAGTAGTATTCCATTGCGTAAGTGTACCAGCTCTCCTTTATCCATTCATCTACTGATGGACACTTAGGTTGCTTCCATATCTAGGCTATTGTAAACATGCCGCAGTAAACATAGGGGTGCATCTGTCTTTTTCAAACTGGGCTGCTGCATTCTTAGGGTAAATTCCTAGAAGTAGAATTCCTGGGTCAAATGGTATTCCTATTTTGAGCATTCTGAGGAACCTCCATACTGCTTTCCACAATGGTTGAACTAGTTTACATTCCCACCAGCAGTGTAGGAGGGTTCCCCTTTCTCCACAACCTCGCCAACATTTGTTGTTGTTTGTCTTTTCAATGATGGCGATCCTTACTGGTGTGAGGTGATATCTCATTGTGGTTTTAATTTGCATTTCTCTGATGATTAGCGATGTAGAGCATCTTTTCATGTGCCTGTTAGCCTTCTGGGTTTCTTCTTTGGAGAACTGTCTATTCAGCTCCTCTGCCAATTTTTTAATTGGATTATTTGCTTTTTTTTTGTTGAGGCATGTGAGCTCTTTATATATTTTGGACGTCAATCCTTTATCGGATCTTTCATTTATGAATATGTTGTCCCATACTGTAGGATACCTTTTTGTTCTATTGATGGTGTCCTTTGCTGTACAGAAGCTTTTTAGCTTGATATAGTCCCACTTGTTCATTTTTGCCTTTGTTTCCCTTGCCCGGGGAGATATGTTCATGAAGAAGTCACTCATGTTTATGTCCATGAGATTTTTGCCTATGTTTTTTTCTACATGGTTTCATGACTTACATTCAGGTCTTTGATCCATTTGGAGTTTACTTTTGTGTATGGGGTTAGACAGTGATCCAGTTTCATTCTCTTACATGTAGCTGTCCAGTTTTGCCAGCACCATCTGTTGAAGAGACTGTCATTTCCCCATTGTATGTCCATGGCTCCGTTATCATATATTAATTGACCATATACGTTTGGGTTAATGTCTGGAGTCTCCATTCTCTTCCACTGGTCTGTGGCTCTGTTCTTGTACCAGTACCAAATTGTATTGATTACTGTGACTTTGTAGTAGAGCTTGGAGTTGGGGAGCGAGATCCCCCCCACTTTATTCTTCATTCTCAGGATTGCTTTGGCTATTCGGGGTCTTTGACGGTTCCATATGAATTTTTTAACTATTTGTTCCAGTTCATTGAAGAATGCTGTTGGTAATTTGATAGGGATTGCATTGGATCTGTATACTGCTTTGGGCAGGATGGCCATTTTGATGATATTAATTCTTCCTAGCCATTTATTGGTATCTTTAATTTCTCTAATGAGTGTCTTGTAATTTCATGGTATATGTCTTTCAATTCCTTGGTTAGGTTTATTCCTAGGTATTTTATTCTTTTAGATGCAATTGTGAATGGAATTGATTTCTTGATTTCTTTCTCCTAATTCATCATTATTGTATATGAATGCAAGATTTCTATGTGTTAATTTTGTCTCCTTCAACATTGCTGAATTCAAATATTAGATCTCATAGTTTTGTTGTGGATTCTTCTTGTTTTCTTATGTACCATATCGCATCATCTGCAAACAGTCAGAGTTTCAATTCTTCGTTACCAATCTGGATGCCTTTTATTTCTTTGTGTTGTCTGATTGCCGTGGCTAGGACCTCCAGAACTACGTGGACTAAAAGGAGGGAGATTGGGCATCCTTCTCTTATTCCCAATCTTAAAGGAAATGCTCTCAGCTTCTCTCTGTTAAGTATGATGTTGGCTGTGCCTTTGTCATATATGGACTTGATTATGTTGAGGTACTTGCCCTCATACCCATTTTGTTGGGAATTTTTATCACAAATGGATGTTGAATTTTGTTGAATAGTTTTTCAGCATCTATGGAGATGATCATGTGGTTTTTACCCTTTTTGGTGATGTGGTGGATGATGATGATAGGTTTTAAAATGTTGTACCATCCTTGCATTCCTGGAATAAATCCTGCTTTATCATTATGGATGATCTTTCTGATGTATTTTTGTATTTGGTTTGGAGTATTTTGTTGAGTAGTTTGCATCTATACTCATCAGGGATGTTGGACTGTGATTTTCCTTCTTTGTGGTGTCTTTGCCTGGTTTTGGCATTAAAGTGATGCTGGCCTCATAGAATGAGTGTAAGTCCCTCCTCTTCTACGTTTTGGAAAACTTTAAGGGGGATGGGTATTAGGTCTTCACTAAATGTTTGATAAAATTCAGCATTGAAGCCATGTGGTCCAGGGATTTTGTTCTTAGGTAGTTTGTTGATTACAAATTAAATTTCGTTGCTGGTAATTGGTCTGTTCAGATTTTCTGTTTCTCCCTGGGTCAGCCTTGCTAGGTCGTATTTTTATAGAAAGTTGTCCATTTCTTCTAGGGTATGCAGTTTGTCAGCATATCATTTTTCATAGTATTCTCTAATAATTTTTTTTCCTGTGGCATCTGTAGTGATTTTTCATTTCTCATTTCTGATTTTGTTTATGCATGTAGACACTCTTTTTCTTGATAAGTCTGGCTAGGGGTTTATTTATTTTATTTTCTCAATGAACCAGCTCCTGCTTTCATTGATTTCTGTTGTTTTATTTTTCTCAGTTTTATTTTTTTCTGCTCAAATCTTTATTATGTCCCTCCTCCTTCTGACTTTGGGCCTCAGGTTTTCTTCTTTTCTAGTTTCATTAATTGTGAGTTTAGACTGTTCATATGGGATTGTTGTTGTCTCCTGAGGTAGGCCTGTATTGCAATATTCTTCCCTCTTAGCATGGCCTTTGCTGCATCCCACAGATATTGCAGTGTTGAATTATTGTTGTCATGTGTTTCCATAAATTGCGTGTTCTCAGTTTTTACTTGGTCATTGATCCATTGGTTTTTTAGGAGCATGTTGTTAAGCCTCCATGTGTTTGTGGGCTTTTTCATTTTCTTTGCATAATATACTTCTTGTTTCATACCTTTGTGGTCTGAGGAGCTGGTTGGTACAATTTCCATCTTTTTGAATTTACTGAGGCTTTTTTTGTGGCCTAGTATATGATCTATTCTTGAAAATGTTCCATGTGCACTTGAGAAGAATGTGTATCCTGCCATTTTGGGTGTAGAGTTCTGTAGATGTCTGTTAGGTCCATCTGTTCTAGGGTGTCGTTCAGGGCTTCTGTGTCCTTCCTTATTTTCTGTCTGGTTGATCTGTCCTTTGAGTGGTGTGTTGAAGTCTCCTAAAATGAACGCATTGCATTCTATTTCCCCCTTTAATTCTGTTAGTTCTTGTTTCACATATGTTGGTGCTCCCTCCTGTGTTGGATGCATGGATATTTATAATGGTTATATCCACTCTTTGGACTGACCCCTTTATCATTATATCCTGTCCTTCCTTGTCTCTTGTTACTTTCTTTGTTTTGAAGTCTATTTTGTCTGATACAGGTACTGCAACACCTGTGTTTTTCTCCCTATTGTTTGCATGAAATATCTTTTTCCATCCCTTCACTTTGGGTCTTTGTATGTCTTTGGGTTTGAAGTGAGTCTCTTGTAGGCAGCAGATAGATGGGTCTTGCTTTTTTAGCCACTGTGCAATTCTGTCTTTTGGTTGTTGCATTCAGTCCATTTAGATTTAGGGTAATTATTGATAGATATATACTTACTGCCAATGCCAGGCTTTGGATATGTGGTTACCAAAGGTTTAAGGGCAGGAGGGCCTGCCGCATGTCCTTAGGGGGCAAGCCATGCGGCAAGCCGCCTGGGCTTGCTGGTCTGTGCAAAATTCCAAGCAGGCAGTTCGACAAGTTAGAAAACACATGAGGGTGGCGGGGAGGGGGGGGCACGCGGGGCCCACGAGCCACCTCCCTTTGGCCAATCAGCAGCTGCAGCGGGCACCTGTGGGGGTGCACTTTCTCCCCTGCACCGGGAGAGGAGGAAAACGAAAGCAGCGTCTCCTCAGCTGCAGTCAGACTCCTCGCGAGGCGTGGCATGGACCGGGTGCTCTTGCTGCAGGGTCGCTGAAGGCATTCTGACGGGAATTGCCATGCTGACAATTTGGCTGCTGCCGCCGCCGCTGCCATGCCCTTCAAAGCCTGCACACACACACCCCCCGCCATTAATGGGCCATTCTGCGAGCACGTGAGGGCCCTAAGCCATGGGTAGGTTGCAGCCCCTCAATATGGCCTACGGGGCTCCCTTCCCCACCCCAAGCAGCTGTGGCGGCTGCGCTGCTGAGTCCGCGCAGTGCCCGAGAGCCCTGACAGGACGTGGGGTGTTGCCGCGGGCGGCCGACTCCAAAGTTGAGGGCAGCCTGGCGGCGCAGGTGGTGGCCGCTCATGACGCTCCAGCTACACTTGCTCCAGGCGCTGGTTTAAGGTAGGCGGGGCGTGGGCGCGGGGACCCCTGAGGTGCAGGCAGGTGGGCTGTGTGTTTAGTGGGATGTGGGCCCCAGGCAGCAGGTTCTGTGACTGCTGCTGTTTTGTTCCTTCAGTTTTTCTTTGCTGTTATACTTCACAAATGAGGGAAATCATTAGGTACTTGTCTGTCACTGCCTGGCTTATTTCACTGAGCATAATACCCTCTATCTCCATCCATGCTGTTGCAATTGATAGGATTTGTTTATTTCTTATGGCTGAGTAGTATTCCATTGCGTAAGTGTACCAGCTCTCCTTTATCCATTCATCTACTGATGGACACTTAGGTTGCTTCCATATCTAGGCTATTGTAAACATGCCGCAGTAAACATAGGGGTGCATCTGTCTTTTTCAAACTGGGCTGCTGCATTCTTAGGGTAAATTCCTAGAAGTAGAATTCCTGGGTCAAATGGTATTCCTATTTTGAGCATTCTGAGGAACCTCCATACTGCTTTCCACAATGGTTGAACTAGTTTACATTCCCACCAGCAGTGTAGGAGGGTTCCCCTTTCTCCACAACCTCGCCAACATTTGTTGTTGTTTGTCTTTTCAATGATGGCGATCCTTACTGGTGTGAGGTGATATCTCATTGTGGTTTTAATTTGCATTTCTCTGATGATTAGCGATGTAGAGCATCTTTTCATGTGCCTGTTAGCCTTCTGGGTTTCTTCTTTGGAGAACTGTCTATTCAGCTCCTCTGCCAATTTTTTAATTGGATTATTTGCTTTTTTTTTGTTGAGGCATGTGAGCTCTTTATATATTTTGGACGTCAATCCTTTATCGGATCTTTCATTTATGAATATGTTGTCCCATACTGTAGGATACCTTTTTGTTCTATTGATGGTGTCCTTTGCTGTACAGAAGCTTTTTAGCTTGATATAGTCCCACTTGTTCATTTTTGCCTTTGTTTCCCTTGCCCGGGGAGATATGTTCATGAAGAAGTCACTCATGTTTATGTCCATGAGATTTTTGCCTATGTTTTTTTCTACATGGTTTCATGACTTACATTCAGGTCTTTGATCCATTTGGAGTTTACTTTTGTGTATGGGGTTAGACAGTGATCCAGTTTCATTCTCTTACATGTAGCTGTCCAGTTTTGCCAGCACCATCTGTTGAAGAGACTGTCATTTCCCCATTGTATGTCCATGGCTCCGTTATCATATATTAATTGACCATATACGTTTGGGTTAATGTCTGGAGTCTCCATTCTCTTCCACTGGTCTGTGGCTCTGTTCTTGTACCAGTACCAAATTGTATTGATTACTGTGACTTTGTAGTAGAGCTTGGAGTTGGGGAGCGAGATCCCCCCCACTTTATTCTTCATTCTCAGGATTGCTTTGGCTATTCGGGGTCTTTGACGGTTCCATATGAATTTTTTAACTATTTGTTCCAGTTCATTGAAGAATGCTGTTGGTAATTTGATAGGGATTGCATTGGATCTGTATACTGCTTTGGGCAGGATGGCCATTTTGATGATATTAATTCTTCCTAGCCATTTATTGGTATCTTTAATTTCTCTAATGAGTGTCTTGTAATTTCATGGTATATGTCTTTCAATTCCTTGGTTAGGTTTATTCCTAGGTATTTTATTCTTTTAGATGCAATTGTGAATGGAATTGATTTCTTGATTTCTTTCTCCTAATTCATCATTATTGTATATGAATGCAAGATTTCTATGTGTTAATTTTGTCTCCTTCAACATTGCTGAATTCAAATATTAGATCTCATAGTTTTGTTGTGGATTCTTCTTGTTTTCTTATGTACCATATCGCATCATCTGCAAACAGTCAGAGTTTCAATTCTTCGTTACCAATCTGGATGCCTTTTATTTCTTTGTGTTGTCTGATTGCCGTGGCTAGGACCTCCAGAACTACGTGGACTAAAAGGAGGGAGATTGGGCATCCTTCTCTTATTCCCAATCTTAAAGGAAATGCTCTCAGCTTCTCTCTGTTAAGTATGATGTTGGCTGTGCCTTTGTCATATATGGACTTGATTATGTTGAGGTACTTGCCCTCATACCCATTTTGTTGGGAATTTTTATCACAAATGGATGTTGAATTTTGTTGAATAGTTTTTCAGCATCTATGGAGATGATCATGTGGTTTTTACCCTTTTTGTTGATGTGGTGGATGATGATGATAGGTTTTAAAATGTTGTACCATCCTTGCATTCCTGGAATAAATCCTGCTTTATCATTATGGATGATCTTTCTGATGTATTTTTGTATTTGGTTTGGAGTATTTTGTTGAGTAGTTTGCATCTATACTCATCAGGGATGTTGGACTGTGATTTTCCTTCTTTGTGGTGTCTTTGCCTGGTTTTGGCATTAAAGTGATGCTGGCCTCATAGAATGAGTGTAAGTCCCTCCTCTTCTACGTTTTGGAAAACTTTAAGGGGGATGGGTATTAGGTCTTCACTAAATGTTTGATAAAATTCAGCATTGAAGCCATGTGGTCCAGGGATTTTGTTCTTAGGTAGTTTGTTGATTACAAATTAAATTTCGTTGCTGGTAATTGGTCTGTTCAGATTTTCTGTTTCTCCCTGGGTCAGCCTTGCTAGGTTGTATTTTTATAGAAAGTTGTCCATTTCTTCTAGGGTATGCAGTTTGTCAGCATATCATTTTTCATAGTATTCTCTAATAATTTTTTTTCCTGTGGCATCTGTAGTGATTTTTCATTTCTCATTTCTGATTTTGTTTATGCATGTAGACACTCTTTTTCTTGATAAGTCTGGCTAGGGGTTTATTTATTTTATTTTCTCAATGAACCAGCTCCTGCTTTCATTGATTTCTGTTGTTTTATTTTTCTCAGTTTTATTTTTTTCTGCTCAAATCTTTATTATGTCCCTCCTCCTTCTGACTTTGGGCCTCAGGTTTTCTTCTTTTCTAGTTTCATTAATTGTGAGTTTAGACTGTTCATATGGGATTGTTGTTGTCTCCTGAGGTAGGCCTGTATTGCAATATTCTTCCCTCTTAGCATGGCCTTTGCTGCATCCCACAGATATTGCAGTGTTGAATTATTGTTGTCATGTGTTTCCATAAATTGCGTGTTCTCAGTTTTTACTTGGTCATTGATCCATTGGTTTTTTAGGAGCATGTTGTTAAGCCTCCATGTGTTTGTGGGCTTTTTCATTTTCTTTGCATAATATACTTCTTGTTTCATACCTTTGTGGTCTGAGGAGCTGGTTGGTACAATTTCCATCTTTTTGAATTTACTGAGGCTTTTTTTGTGGCCTAGTATATGATCTATTCTTGAAAATGTTCCATGTGCACTTGAGAAGAATGTGTATCCTGCCATTTTGGGTGTAGAGTTCTGTAGATGTCTGTTAGGTCCATCTGTTCTAGGGTGTCGTTCAGGGCTTCTGTGTCCTTCCTTATTTTCTGTCTGGTTGATCTGTCCTTTGAGTGGTGTGTTGAAGTCTCCTAAAATGAACGCATTGCATTCTATTTCCCCCTTTAATTCTGTTAGTTCTTGTTTCACATATGTTGGTGCTCCCTCCTGTGTTGGATGCATGGATATTTATAATGGTTATATCCACTCTTTGGACTGACCCCTTTATCATTATATCCTGTCCTTCCTTGTCTCTTGTTACTTTCTTTGTTTTGAAGTCTATTTTGTCTGATACAGGTACTGCAACACCTGTGTTTTTCTCCCTATTGTTTGCATGAAATATCTTTTTCCATCCCTTCACTTTGGGTCTTTGTATGTCTTTGGGTTTGAAGTGAGTCTCTTGTAGGCAGCATATAGATGGGTCTTGCTTTTTTAGCCACTGTGCAATTCTGTCTTTTGGTTGTTGCATTCAGTCCATTTAGATTTAGGGTAATTATTGATAGATATATACTTACTGCCAATGCCAGGCTTTGGATATGTGGTTACCAAAGGTTTAAGGGCAGGAGGGCCTGCCGCATGTCCTTAGGGGGCAAGCCATGCGGCAAGCCGCCTGGGCTTGCTGGTCTGTGCAAAATTCCAAGCAGGCAGTTCGACAAGTTAGAAAACACATGAGGGTGGCGGGGAGGGGGGGGCACGCGGGGCCCACGAGCCACCTCCCTTTGGCCAATCAGCAGCTGCAGCGGGCACCTGTGGGGGTGCACTTTCTCCCCTGCACCGGGAGAGGAGGAAAACGAAAGCAGCGTCTCCTCAGCTGCAGTCAGACTCCTCGCGAGGCGTGGCATGGACCGGGTGCTCTTGCTGCAGGGTCGCTGAAGGCATTCTGACGGGAATTGCCATGCTGACAATTTGGCTGCTGCCGCCGCCGCTGCCATGCCCTTCAAAGCCTGCACACACACACCCCCCGCCATTAATGGGCCATTCTGCGAGCACGTGAGGGCCCTAAGCCATGGGTAGGTTGCAGCCCCTCAATATGGCCTACGGGGCTCCCTTCCCCACCCCAAGCAGCTGTGGCGGCTGCGCTGCTGAGTCCGCGCAGTGCCCGAGAGCCCTGACAGGACGTGGGGTGTTGCCGCGGGCGGCCGACTCCAAAGTTGAGGGCAGCCTGGCGGCGCAGGTGGTGGCCGCTCATGACGCTCCAGCTACACTTGCTCCAGGCGCTGGTTTAAGGTAGGCGGGGCGTGGGCGCGGGGACCCCTGAGGTGCAGGCAGGTGGGCTGTGTGTTTAGTGGGATGTGGGCCCCAGGCAGCAGGTTCTGTGACTGCTGCTGTTTTGTTCCTTCAGTTTTTCTTTGCTGTTATACTTCACAAATGAGGGAAATCATTAGGTACTTGTCTGTCACTGCCTGGCTTATTTCACTGAGCATAATACCCTCTATCTCCATCCATGTTGTTGCAATTGATAGGATTTGTTTATTTCTTATGGCTGAGTAGTATTCCATTGCGTAAGTGTACCAGCTCTCCTTTATCCATTCATCTACTGATGGACACTTAGGTTGCTTCCATATCTAGGCTATTGTAAACATGCCGCAGTAAACATAGGGGTGCATCTGTCTTTTTCAAACTGGGCTGCTGCATTCTTAGGGTAAATTCCTAGAAGTAGAATTCCTGGGTCAAATGGTATTCCTATTTTGAGCATTCTGAGGAACCTCCATACTGCTTTCCACAATGGTTGAACTAGTTTACATTCCCACCAGCAGTGTAGGAGGGTTCCCCTTTCTCCACAACCTCGCCAACATTTGTTGTTGTTTGTCTTTTCAATGATGGCGATCCTTACTGGTGTGAGGTGATATCTCATTGTGGTTTTAATTTGCATTTCTCTGATGATTAGCGATGTAGAGCATCTTTTCATGTGCCTGTTAGCCTTCTGGGTTTCTTCTTTGGAGAACTGTCTATTCAGCTCCTCTGCCAATTTTTTAATTGGATTATTTGCTTTTTTTTTGTTGAGGCATGTGAGCTCTTTATATATTTTGGACGTCAATCCTTTATCGGATCTTTCATTTATGAATATGTTGTCCCATACTGTAGGATACCTTTTTGTTCTATTGATGGTGTCCTTTGCTGTACAGAAGCTTTTTAGCTTGATATAGTCCCACTTGTTCATTTTTGCCTTTGTTTCCCTTGCCCGGGGAGATATGTTCATGAAGAAGTCACTCATGTTTATGTCCATGAGATTTTTGCCTATGTTTTTTTCTACATGGTTTCATGACTTACATTCAGGTCTTTGATCCATTTGGAGTTTACTTTTGTGTATGGGGTTAGACAGTGATCCAGTTTCATTCTCTTACATGTAGCTGTCCAGTTTTGCCAGCACCATCTGTTGAAGAGACTGTCATTTCCCCATTGTATGTCCATGGCTCCGTTATCATATATTAATTGACCATATACGTTTGGGTTAATGTCTGGAGTCTCCATTCTCTTCCACTGGTCTGTGGCTCTGTTCTTGTACCAGTACCAAATTGTATTGATTACTGTGACTTTGTAGTAGAGCTTGGAGTTGGGGAGCGAGATCCCCCCCACTTTATTCTTCATTCTCAGGATTGCTTTGGCTATTCGGGGTCTTTGACGGTTCCATATGAATTTTTTAACTATTTGTTCCAGTTCATTGAAGAATGCTGTTGGTAATTTGATAGGGATTGCATTGGATCTGTATACTGCTTTGGGCAGGATGGCCATTTTGATGATATTAATTCTTCCTAGCCATTTATTGGTATCTTTAATTTCTCTAATGAGTGTCTTGTAATTTCATGGTATATGTCTTTCAATTCCTTGGTTAGGTTTATTCCTAGGTATTTTATTCTTTTAGATGCAATTGTGAATGGAATTGATTTCTTGATTTCTTTCTCCTAATTCATCATTATTGTATATGAATGCAAGATTTCTATGTGTTAATTTTGTCTCCTTCAACATTGCTGAATTCAAATATTAGATCTCATAGTTTTGTTGTGGATTCTTCTTGTTTTCTTATGTACCATATCGCATCATCTGCAAACAGTCAGAGTTTCAATTCTTCGTTACCAATCTGGATGCCTTTTATTTCTTTGTGTTGTCTGATTGCCGTGGCTAGGACCTCCAGAACTACGTGGACTAAAAGGAGGGAGATTGGGCATCCTTCTCTTATTCCCAATCTTAAAGGAAATGCTCTCAGCTTCTCTCTGTTAAGTATGATGTTGGCTGTGCCTTTGTCATATATGGACTTGATTATGTTGAGGTACTTGCCCTCATACCCATTTTGTTGGGAATTTTTATCACAAATGGATGTTGAATTTTGTTGAATAGTTTTTCAGCATCTATGGAGATGATCATGTGGTTTTTACCCTTTTTGGTGATGTGGTGGATGATGATGATAGGTTTTAAAATGTTGTACCATCCTTGCATTCCTGGAATAAATCCTGCTTTATCATTATGGATGATCTTTCTGATGTATTTTTGTATTTGGTTTGGAGTATTTTGTTGAGTAGTTTGCATCTATACTCATCAGGGATGTTGGACTGTGATTTTCCTTCTTTGTGGTGTCTTTGCCTGGTTTTGGCATTAAAGTGATGCTGGCCTCATAGAATGAGTGTAAGTCCCTCCTCTTCTACGTTTTGGAAAACTTTAAGGGGGATGGGTATTAGGTCTTCACTAAATGTTTGATAAAATTCAGCATTGAAGCCATGTGGTCCAGGGATTTTGTTCTTAGGTAGTTTGTTGATTACAAATTAAATTTCGTTGCTGGTAATTGGTCTGTTCAGATTTTCTGTTTCTCCCTGGGTCAGCCTTGCTAGGTTGTATTTTTATAGAAAGTTGTCCATTTCTTCTAGGGTATGCAGTTTGTCAGCATATCATTTTTCATAGTATTCTCTAATAATTTTTTTTCCTGTGGCATCTGTAGTGATTTTTCATTTCTCATTTCTGATTTTGTTTATGCATGTAGACACTCTTTTTCTTGATAAGTCTGGCTAGGGGTTTATTTATTTTATTTTCTCAATGAACCAGCTCCTGCTTTCATTGATTTCTGTTGTTTTATTTTTCTCAGTTTTATTTTTTTCTGCTCAAATCTTTATTATGTCCCTCCTCCTTCTGACTTTGGGCCTCAGGTTTTCTTCTTTTCTAGTTTCATTAATTGTGAGTTTAGACTGTTCATATGGGATTGTTGTTGTCTCCTGAGGTAGGCCTGTATTGCAATATTCTTCCCTCTTAGCATGGCCTTTGCTGCATCCCACAGATATTGCAGTGTTGAATTATTGTTGTCATGTGTTTCCATAAATTGCGTGTTCTCAGTTTTTACTTGGTCATTGATCCATTGGTTTTTTAGGAGCATGTTGTTAAGCCTCCATGTGTTTGTGGGCTTTTTCATTTTCTTTGCATAATATACTTCTTGTTTCATACCTTTGTGGTCTGAGGAGCTGGTTGGTACAATTTCCATCTTTTTGAATTTACTGAGGCTTTTTTTGTGGCCTAGTATATGATCTATTCTTGAAAATGTTCCATGTGCACTTGAGAAGAATGTGTATCCTGCCATTTTGGGTGTAGAGTTCTGTAGATGTCTGTTAGGTCCATCTGTTCTAGGGTGTCGTTCAGGGCTTCTGTGTCCTTCCTTATTTTCTGTCTGGTTGATCTGTCCTTTGAGTGGTGTGTTGAAGTCTCCTAAAATGAACGCATTGCATTCTATTTCCCCCTTTAATTCTGTTAGTTCTTGTTTCACATATGTTGGTGCTCCCTCCTGTGTTGGATGCATGGATATTTATAATGGTTATATCCACTCTTTGGACTGACCCCTTTATCATTATATCCTGTCCTTCCTTGTCTCTTGTTACTTTCTTTGTTTTGAAGTCTATTTTGTCTGATACAGGTACTGCAACACCTGTGTTTTTCTCCCTATTGTTTGCATGAAATATCTTTTTCCATCCCTTCACTTTGGGTCTTTGTATGTCTTTGGGTTTGAAGTGAGTCTCTTGTAGGCAGCATATAGATGGGTCTTGCTTTTTTAGCCACTGTGCAATTCTGTCTTTTGGTTGTTGCATTCAGTCCATTTAGATTTAGGGTAATTATTGATAGATATATACTTACTGCCAATGCCAGGCTTTGGATATGTGGTTACCAAAGGTTTAAGGGCAGGAGGGCCTGCCGCATGTCCTTAGGGGGCAAGCCATGCGGCAAGCCGCCTGGGCTTGCTGGTCTGTGCAAAATTCCAAGCAGGCAGTTCGACAAGTTAGAAAACACATGAGGGTGGCGGGGAGGGGGGGGCACGCGGGGCCCACGAGCCACCTCCCTTTGGCCAATCAGCAGCTGCAGCGGGCACCTGTGGGGGTGCACTTTCTCCCCTGCACCGGGAGAGGAGGAAAACGAAAGCAGCGTCTCCTCAGCTGCAGTCAGACTCCTCGCGAGGCGTGGCATGGACCGGGTGCTCTTGCTGCAGGGTCGCTGAAGGCATTCTGACGGGAATTGCCATGCTGACAATTTGGCTGCTGCCGCCGCCGCTGCCATGCCCTTCAAAGCCTGCACACACACACCCCCCGCCATTAATGGGCCATTCTGCGAGCACGTGAGGGCCCTAAGCCATGGGTAGGTTGCAGCCCCTCAATATGGCCTACGGGGCTCCCTTCCCCACCCCAAGCAGCTGTGGCGGCTGCGCTGCTGAGTCCGCGCAGTGCCCGAGAGCCCTGACAGGACGTGGGGTGTTGCCGCGGGCGGCCGACTCCAAAGTTGAGGGCAGCCTGGCGGCGCAGGTGGTGGCCGCTCATGACGCTCCAGCTACACTTGCTCCAGGCGCTGGTTTAAGGTAGGCGGGGCGTGGGCGCGGGGACCCCTGAGGTGCAGGCAGGTGGGCTGTGTGTTTAGTGGGATGTGGGCCCCAGGCAGCAGGTTCTGTGACTGCTGCTGTTTTGTTCCTTCAGTTTTTCTTTGCTGTTATACTTCACAAATGAGGGAAATCATTAGGTACTTGTCTGTCACTGCCTGGCTTATTTCACTGAGCATAATACCCTCTATCTCCATCCATGCTGTTGCAATTGATAGGATTTGTTTATTTCTTATGGCTGAGTAGTATTCCATTGCGTAAGTGTACCAGCTCTCCTTTATCCATTCATCTACTGATGGACACTTAGGTTGCTTCCATATCTAGGCTATTGTAAACATGCCGCAGTAAACATAGGGGTGCATCTGTCTTTTTCAAACTGGGCTGCTGCATTCTTAGGGTAAATTCCTAGAAGTAGAATTCCTGGGTCAAATGGTATTCCTATTTTGAGCATTCTGAGGAACCTCCATACTGCTTTCCACAATGGTTGAACTAGTTTACATTCCCACCAGCAGTGTAGGAGGGTTCCCCTTTCTCCACAACCTCGCCAACATTTGTTGTTGTTTGTCTTTTCAATGATGGCGATCCTTACTGGTGTGAGGTGATATCTCATTGTGGTTTTAATTTGCATTTCTCTGATGATTAGCGATGTAGAGCATCTTTTCATGTGCCTGTTAGCCTTCTGGGTTTCTTCTTTGGAGAACTGTCTATTCAGCTCCTCTGCCAATTTTTTAATTGGATTATTTGCTTTTTTTTTGTTGAGGCATGTGAGCTCTTTATATATTTTGGACGTCAATCCTTTATCGGATCTTTCATTTATGAATATGTTGTCCCATACTGTAGGATACCTTTTTGTTCTATTGATGGTGTCCTTTGCTGTACAGAAGCTTTTTAGCTTGATATAGTCCCACTTGTTCATTTTTGCCTTTGTTTCCCTTGCCCGGGGAGATATGTTCATGAAGAAGTCACTCATGTTTATGTCCATGAGATTTTTGCCTATGTTTTTTTCTACATGGTTTCATGACTTACATTCAGGTCTTTGATCCATTTGGAGTTTACTTTTGTGTATGGGGTTAGACAGTGATCCAGTTTCATTCTCTTACATGTAGCTGTCCAGTTTTGCCAGCACCATCTGTTGAAGAGACTGTCATTTCCCCATTGTATGTCCATGGCTCCGTTATCATATATTAATTGACCATATACGTTTGGGTTAATGTCTGGAGTCTCCATTCTCTTCCACTGGTCTGTGGCTCTGTTCTTGTACCAGTACCAAATTGTATTGATTACTGTGACTTTGTAGTAGAGCTTGGAGTTGGGGAGCGAGATCCCCCCCACTTTATTCTTCATTCTCAGGATTGCTTTGGCTATTCGGGGTCTTTGACGGTTCCATATGAATTTTTTAACTATTTGTTCCAGTTCATTGAAGAATGCTGTTGGTAATTTGATAGGGATTGCATTGGATCTGTATACTGCTTTGGGCAGGATGGCCATTTTGATGATATTAATTCTTCCTAGCCATTTATTGGTATCTTTAATTTCTCTAATGAGTGTCTTGTAATTTCATGGTATATGTCTTTCAATTCCTTGGTTAGGTTTATTCCTAGGTATTTTATTCTTTTAGATGCAATTGTGAATGGAATTGATTTCTTGATTTCTTTCTCCTAATTCATCATTATTGTATATGAATGCAAGATTTCTATGTGTTAATTTTGTCTCCTTCAACATTGCTGAATTCAAATATTAGATCTCATAGTTTTGTTGTGGATTCTTCTTGTTTTCTTATGTACCATATCGCATCATCTGCAAACAGTCAGAGTTTCAATTCTTCGTTACCAATCTGGATGCCTTTTATTTCTTTGTGTTGTCTGATTGCCGTGGCTAGGACCTCCAGAACTACGTGGACTAAAAGGAGGGAGATTGGGCATCCTTCTCTTATTCCCAATCTTAAAGGAAATGCTCTCAGCTTCTCTCTGTTAAGTATGATGTTGGCTGTGCCTTTGTCATATATGGACTTGATTATGTTGAGGTACTTGCCCTCATACCCATTTTGTTGGGAATTTTTATCACAAATGGATGTTGAATTTTGTTGAATAGTTTTTCAGCATCTATGGAGATGATCATGTGGTTTTTACCCTTTTTGTTGATGTGGTGGATGATGATGATAGGTTTTAAAATGTTGTACCATCCTTGCATTCCTGGAATAAATCCTGCTTTATCATTATGGATGATCTTTCTGATGTATTTTTGTATTTGGTTTGGAGTATTTTGTTGAGTAGTTTGCATCTATACTCATCAGGGATGTTGGACTGTGATTTTCCTTCTTTGTGGTGTCTTTGCCTGGTTTTGGCATTAAAGTGATGCTGGCCTCATAGAATGAGTGTAAGTCCCTCCTCTTCTACGTTTTGGAAAACTTTAAGGGGGATGGGTATTAGGTCTTCACTAAATGTTTGATAAAATTCAGCATTGAAGCCATGTGGTCCAGGGATTTTGTTCTTAGGTAGTTTGTTGATTACAAATTAAATTTCGTTGCTGGTAATTGGTCTGTTCAGATTTTCTGTTTCTCCCTGGGTCAGCCTTGCTAGGTCGTATTTTTATAGAAAGTTGTCCATTTCTTCTAGGGTATGCAGTTTGTCAGCATATCATTTTTCATAGTATTCTCTAATAATTTTTTTTCCTGTGGCATCTGTAGTGATTTTTCATTTCTCATTTCTGATTTTGTTTATGCATGTAGACACTCTTTTTCTTGATAAGTCTGGCTAGGGGTTTATTTATTTTATTTTCTCAATGAACCAGCTCCTGCTTTCATTGATTTCTGTTGTTTTATTTTTCTCAGTTTTATTTTTTTCTGCTCAAATCTTTATTATGTCCCTCCTCCTTCTGACTTTGGGCCTCAGGTTTTCTTCTTTTCTAGTTTCATTAATTGTGAGTTTAGACTGTTCATATGGGATTGTTGTTGTCTCCTGAGGTAGGCCTGTATTGCAATATTCTTCCCTCTTAGCATGGCCTTTGCTGCATCCCACAGATATTGCAGTGTTGAATTATTGTTGTCATGTGTTTCCATAAATTGCGTGTTCTCAGTTTTTACTTGGTCATTGATCCATTGGTTTTTTAGGAGCATGTTGTTAAGCCTCCATGTGTTTGTGGGCTTTTTCATTTTCTTTGCATAATATACTTCTTGTTTCATACCTTTGTGGTCTGAGGAGCTGGTTGGTACAATTTCCATCTTTTTGAATTTACTGAGGCTTTTTTTGTGGCCTAGTATATGATCTATTCTTGAAAATGTTCCATGTGCACTTGAGAAGAATGTGTATCCTGCCATTTTGGGTGTAGAGTTCTGTAGATGTCTGTTAGGTCCATCTGTTCTAGGGTGTCGTTCAGGGCTTCTGTGTCCTTCCTTATTTTCTGTCTGGTTGATCTGTCCTTTGAGTGGTGTGTTGAAGTCTCCTAAAATGAACGCATTGCATTCTATTTCCCCCTTTAATTCTGTTAGTTCTTGTTTCACATATGTTGGTGCTCCCTCCTGTGTTGGATGCATGGATATTTATAATGGTTATATCCACTCTTTGGACTGACCCCTTTATCATTATATCCTGTCCTTCCTTGTCTCTTGTTACTTTCTTTGTTTTGAAGTCTATTTTGTCTGATACAGGTACTGCAACACCTGTGTTTTTCTCCCTATTGTTTGCATGAAATATCTTTTTCCATCCCTTCACTTTGGGTCTTTGTATGTCTTTGGGTTTGAAGTGAGTCTCTTGTAGGCAGCATATAGATGGGTCTTGCTTTTTTAGCCACTGTGCAATTCTGTCTTTTGGTTGTTGCATTCAGTCCATTTAGATTTAGGGTAATTATTGATAGATATATACTTACTGCCAATGCCAGGCTTTGGATATGTGGTTACCAAAGGTTTAAGGGCAGGAGGGCCTGCCGCATGTCCTTAGGGGGCAAGCCATGCGGCAAGCCGCCTGGGCTTGCTGGTCTGTGCAAAATTCCAAGCAGGCAGTTCGACAAGTTAGAAAACACATGAGGGTGGCGGGGAGGGGGGGGCACGCGGGGCCCACGAGCCACCTCCCTTTGGCCAATCAGCAGCTGCAGCGGGCACCTGTGGGGGTGCACTTTCTCCCCTGCACCGGGAGAGGAGGAAAACGAAAGCAGCGTCTCCTCAGCTGCAGTCAGACTCCTCGCGAGGCGTGGCATGGACCGGGTGCTCTTGCTGCAGGGTCGCTGAAGGCATTCTGACGGGAATTGCCATGCTGACAATTTGGCTGCTGCCGCCGCCGCTGCCATGCCCTTCAAAGCCTGCACACACACACCCCCCGCCATTAATGGGCCATTCTGCGAGCACGTGAGGGCCCTAAGCCATGGGTAGGTTGCAGCCCCTCAATATGGCCTACGGGGCTCCCTTCCCCACCCCAAGCAGCTGTGGCGGCTGCGCTGCTGAGTCCGCGCAGTGCCCGAGAGCCCTGACAGGACGTGGGGTGTTGCCGCGGGCGGCCGACTCCAAAGTTGAGGGCAGCCTGGCGGCGCAGGTGGTGGCCGCTCATGACGCTCCAGCTACACTTGCTCCAGGCGCTGGTTTAAGGTAGGCGGGGCGTGGGCGCGGGGACCCCTGAGGTGCAGGCAGGTGGGCTGTGTGTTTAGTGGGATGTGGGCCCCAGGCAGCAGGTTCTGTGACTGCTGCTGTTTTGTTCCTTCAGTTTTTCTTTGCTGTTATACTTCACAAATGAGGGAAATCATTAGGTACTTGTCTGTCACTGCCTGGCTTATTTCACTGAGCATAATACCCTCTATCTCCATCCATGTTGTTGCAATTGATAGGATTTGTTTATTTCTTATGGCTGAGTAGTATTCCATTGCGTAAGTGTACCAGCTCTCCTTTATCCATTCATCTACTGATGGACACTTAGGTTGCTTCCATATCTAGGCTATTGTAAACATGCCGCAGTAAACATAGGGGTGCATCTGTCTTTTTCAAACTGGGCTGCTGCATTCTTAGGGTAAATTCCTAGAAGTAGAATTCCTGGGTCAAATGGTATTCCTATTTTGAGCATTCTGAGGAACCTCCATACTGCTTTCCACAATGGTTGAACTAGTTTACATTCCCACCAGCAGTGTAGGAGGGTTCCCCTTTCTCCACAACCTCGCCAACATTTGTTGTTGTTTGTCTTTTCAATGATGGCGATCCTTACTGGTGTGAGGTGATATCTCATTGTGGTTTTAATTTGCATTTCTCTGATGATTAGCGATGTAGAGCATCTTTTCATGTGCCTGTTAGCCTTCTGGGTTTCTTCTTTGGAGAACTGTCTATTCAGCTCCTCTGCCAATTTTTTAATTGGATTATTTGCTTTTTTTTTGTTGAGGCATGTGAGCTCTTTATATATTTTGGACGTCAATCCTTTATCGGATCTTTCATTTATGAATATGTTGTCCCATACTGTAGGATACCTTTTTGTTCTATTGATGGTGTCCTTTGCTGTACAGAAGCTTTTTAGCTTGATATAGTCCCACTTGTTCATTTTTGCCTTTGTTTCCCTTGCCCGGGGAGATATGTTCATGAAGAAGTCACTCATGTTTATGTCCATGAGATTTTTGCCTATGTTTTTTTCTACATGGTTTCATGACTTACATTCAGGTCTTTGATCCATTTGGAGTTTACTTTTGTGTATGGGGTTAGACAGTGATCCAGTTTCATTCTCTTACATGTAGCTGTCCAGTTTTGCCAGCACCATCTGTTGAAGAGACTGTCATTTCCCCATTGTATGTCCATGGCTCCGTTATCATATATTAATTGACCATATACGTTTGGGTTAATGTCTGGAGTCTCCATTCTCTTCCACTGGTCTGTGGCTCTGTTCTTGTACCAGTACCAAATTGTATTGATTACTGTGACTTTGTAGTAGAGCTTGGAGTTGGGGAGCGAGATCCCCCCCACTTTATTCTTCATTCTCAGGATTGCTTTGGCTATTCGGGGTCTTTGACGGTTCCATATGAATTTTTTAACTATTTGTTCCAGTTCATTGAAGAATGCTGTTGGTAATTTGATAGGGATTGCATTGGATCTGTATACTGCTTTGGGCAGGATGGCCATTTTGATGATATTAATTCTTCCTAGCCATTTATTGGTATCTTTAATTTCTCTAATGAGTGTCTTGTAATTTCATGGTATATGTCTTTCAATTCCTTGGTTAGGTTTATTCCTAGGTATTTTATTCTTTTAGATGCAATTGTGAATGGAATTGATTTCTTGATTTCTTTCTCCTAATTCATCATTATTGTATATGAATGCAAGATTTCTATGTGTTAATTTTGTCTCCTTCAACATTGCTGAATTCAAATATTAGATCTCATAGTTTTGTTGTGGATTCTTCTTGTTTTCTTATGTACCATATCGCATCATCTGCAAACAGTCAGAGTTTCAATTCTTCGTTACCAATCTGGATGCCTTTTATTTCTTTGTGTTGTCTGATTGCCGTGGCTAGGACCTCCAGAACTACGTGGACTAAAAGGAGGGAGATTGGGCATCCTTCTCTTATTCCCAATCTTAAAGGAAATGCTCTCAGCTTCTCTCTGTTAAGTATGATGTTGGCTGTGCCTTTGTCATATATGGACTTGATTATGTTGAGGTACTTGCCCTCATACCCATTTTGTTGGGAATTTTTATCACAAATGGATGTTGAATTTTGTTGAATAGTTTTTCAGCATCTATGGAGATGATCATGTGGTTTTTACCCTTTTTGTTGATGTGGTGGATGATGATGATAGGTTTTAAAATGTTGTACCATCCTTGCATTCCTGGAATAAATCCTGCTTTATCATTATGGATGATCTTTCTGATGTATTTTTGTATTTGGTTTGGAGTATTTTGTTGAGTAGTTTGCATCTATACTCATCAGGGATGTTGGACTGTGATTTTCCTTCTTTGTGGTGTCTTTGCCTGGTTTTGGCATTAAAGTGATGCTGGCCTCATAGAATGAGTGTAAGTCCCTCCTCTTCTACGTTTTGGAAAACTTTAAGGGGGATGGGTATTAGGTCTTCACTAAATGTTTGATAAAATTCAGCATTGAAGCCATGTGGTCCAGGGATTTTGTTCTTAGGTAGTTTGTTGATTACAAATTAAATTTCGTTGCTGGTAATTGGTCTGTTCAGATTTTCTGTTTCTCCCTGGGTCAGCCTTGCTAGGTCGTATTTTTATAGAAAGTTGTCCATTTCTTCTAGGGTATGCAGTTTGTCAGCATATCATTTTTCATAGTATTCTCTAATAATTTTTTTTCCTGTGGCATCTGTAGTGATTTTTCATTTCTCATTTCTGATTTTGTTTATGCATGTAGACACTCTTTTTCTTGATAAGTCTGGCTAGGGGTTTATTTATTTTATTTTCTCAATGAACCAGCTCCTGCTTTCATTGATTTCTGTTGTTTTATTTTTCTCAGTTTTATTTTTTTCTGCTCAAATCTTTATTATGTCCCTCCTCCTTCTGACTTTGGGCCTCAGGTTTTCTTCTTTTCTAGTTTCATTAATTGTGAGTTTAGACTGTTCATATGGGATTGTTGTTGTCTCCTGAGGTAGGCCTGTATTGCAATATTCTTCCCTCTTAGCATGGCCTTTGCTGCATCCCACAGATATTGCAGTGTTGAATTATTGTTGTCATGTGTTTCCATAAATTGCGTGTTCTCAGTTTTTACTTGGTCATTGATCCATTGGTTTTTTAGGAGCATGTTGTTAAGCCTCCATGTGTTTGTGGGCTTTTTCATTTTCTTTGCATAATATACTTCTTGTTTCATACCTTTGTGGTCTGAGGAGCTGGTTGGTACAATTTCCATCTTTTTGAATTTACTGAGGCTTTTTTTGTGGCCTAGTATATGATCTATTCTTGAAAATGTTCCATGTGCACTTGAGAAGAATGTGTATCCTGCCATTTTGGGTGTAGAGTTCTGTAGATGTCTGTTAGGTCCATCTGTTCTAGGGTGTCGTTCAGGGCTTCTGTGTCCTTCCTTATTTTCTGTCTGGTTGATCTGTCCTTTGAGTGGTGTGTTGAAGTCTCCTAAAATGAACGCATTGCATTCTATTTCCCCCTTTAATTCTGTTAGTTCTTGTTTCACATATGTTGGTGCTCCCTCCTGTGTTGGATGCATGGATATTTATAATGGTTATATCCACTCTTTGGACTGACCCCTTTATCATTATATCCTGTCCTTCCTTGTCTCTTGTTACTTTCTTTGTTTTGAAGTCTATTTTGTCTGATACAGGTACTGCAACACCTGTGTTTTTCTCCCTATTGTTTGCATGAAATATCTTTTTCCATCCCTTCACTTTGGGTCTTTGTATGTCTTTGGGTTTGAAGTGAGTCTCTTGTAGGCAGCATATAGATGGGTCTTGCTTTTTTAGCCACTGTGCAATTCTGTCTTTTGGTTGTTGCATTCAGTCCATTTAGATTTAGGGTAATTATTGATAGATATATACTTACTGCCAATGCCAGGCTTTGGATATGTGGTTACCAAAGGTTTAAGGGCAGGAGGGCCTGCCGCATGTCCTTAGGGGGCAAGCCATGCGGCAAGCCGCCTGGGCTTGCTGGTCTGTGCAAAATTCCAAGCAGGCAGTTCGACAAGTTAGAAAACACATGAGGGTGGCGGGGAGGGGGGGGCACGCGGGGCCCACGAGCCACCTCCCTTTGGCCAATCAGCAGCTGCAGCGGGCACCTGTGGGGGTGCACTTTCTCCCCTGCACCGGGAGAGGAGGAAAACGAAAGCAGCGTCTCCTCAGCTGCAGTCAGACTCCTCGCGAGGCGTGGCATGGACCGGGTGCTCTTGCTGCAGGGTCGCTGAAGGCATTCTGACGGGAATTGCCATGCTGACAATTTGGCTGCTGCCGCCGCCGCTGCCATGCCCTTCAAAGCCTGCACACACACACCCCCCGCCATTAATGGGCCATTCTGCGAGCACGTGAGGGCCCTAAGCCATGGGTAGGTTGCAGCCCCTCAATATGGCCTACGGGGCTCCCTTCCCCACCCCAAGCAGCTGTGGCGGCTGCGCTGCTGAGTCCGCGCAGTGCCCGAGAGCCCTGACAGGACGTGGGGTGTTGCCGCGGGCGGCCGACTCCAAAGTTGAGGGCAGCCTGGCGGCGCAGGTGGTGGCCGCTCATGACGCTCCAGCTACACTTGCTCCAGGCGCTGGTTTAAGGTAGGCGGGGCGTGGGCGCGGGGACCCCTGAGGTGCAGGCAGGTGGGCTGTGTGTTTAGTGGGATGTGGGCCCCAGGCAGCAGGTTCTGTGACTGCTGCTGTTTTGTTCCTTCAGTTTTTCTTTGCTGTTATACTTCACAAATGAGGGAAATCATTAGGTACTTGTCTGTCACTGCCTGGCTTATTTCACTGAGCATAATACCCTCTATCTCCATCCATGTTGTTGCAATTGATAGGATTTGTTTATTTCTTATGGCTGAGTAGTATTCCATTGCGTAAGTGTACCAGCTCTCCTTTATCCATTCATCTACTGATGGACACTTAGGTTGCTTCCATATCTAGGCTATTGTAAACATGCCGCAGTAAACATAGGGGTGCATCTGTCTTTTTCAAACTGGGCTGCTGCATTCTTAGGGTAAATTCCTAGAAGTAGAATTCCTGGGTCAAATGGTATTCCTATTTTGAGCATTCTGAGGAACCTCCATACTGCTTTCCACAATGGTTGAACTAGTTTACATTCCCACCAGCAGTGTAGGAGGGTTCCCCTTTCTCCACAACCTCGCCAACATTTGTTGTTGTTTGTCTTTTCAATGATGGCGATCCTTACTGGTGTGAGGTGATATCTCATTGTGGTTTTAATTTGCATTTCTCTGATGATTAGCGATGTAGAGCATCTTTTCATGTGCCTGTTAGCCTTCTGGGTTTCTTCTTTGGAGAACTGTCTATTCAGCTCCTCTGCCAATTTTTTAATTGGATTATTTGCTTTTTTTTTGTTGAGGCATGTGAGCTCTTTATATATTTTGGACGTCAATCCTTTATCGGATCTTTCATTTATGAATATGTTGTCCCATACTGTAGGATACCTTTTTGTTCTATTGATGGTGTCCTTTGCTGTACAGAAGCTTTTTAGCTTGATATAGTCCCACTTGTTCATTTTTGCCTTTGTTTCCCTTGCCCGGGGAGATATGTTCATGAAGAAGTCACTCATGTTTATGTCCATGAGATTTTTGCCTATGTTTTTTTCTACATGGTTTCATGACTTACATTCAGGTCTTTGATCCATTTGGAGTTTACTTTTGTGTATGGGGTTAGACAGTGATCCAGTTTCATTCTCTTACATGTAGCTGTCCAGTTTTGCCAGCACCATCTGTTGAAGAGACTGTCATTTCCCCATTGTATGTCCATGGCTCCGTTATCATATATTAATTGACCATATACGTTTGGGTTAATGTCTGGAGTCTCCATTCTCTTCCACTGGTCTGTGGCTCTGTTCTTGTACCAGTACCAAATTGTATTGATTACTGTGACTTTGTAGTAGAGCTTGGAGTTGGGGAGCGAGATCCCCCCCACTTTATTCTTCATTCTCAGGATTGCTTTGGCTATTCGGGGTCTTTGACGGTTCCATATGAATTTTTTAACTATTTGTTCCAGTTCATTGAAGAATGCTGTTGGTAATTTGATAGGGATTGCATTGGATCTGTATACTGCTTTGGGCAGGATGGCCATTTTGATGATATTAATTCTTCCTAGCCATTTATTGGTATCTTTAATTTCTCTAATGAGTGTCTTGTAATTTCATGGTATATGTCTTTCAATTCCTTGGTTAGGTTTATTCCTAGGTATTTTATTCTTTTAGATGCAATTGTGAATGGAATTGATTTCTTGATTTCTTTCTCCTAATTCATCATTATTGTATATGAATGCAAGATTTCTATGTGTTAATTTTGTCTCCTTCAACATTGCTGAATTCAAATATTAGATCTCATAGTTTTGTTGTGGATTCTTCTTGTTTTCTTATGTACCATATCGCATCATCTGCAAACAGTCAGAGTTTCAATTCTTCGTTACCAATCTGGATGCCTTTTATTTCTTTGTGTTGTCTGATTGCCGTGGCTAGGACCTCCAGAACTACGTGGACTAAAAGGAGGGAGATTGGGCATCCTTCTCTTATTCCCAATCTTAAAGGAAATGCTCTCAGCTTCTCTCTGTTAAGTATGATGTTGGCTGTGCCTTTGTCATATATGGACTTGATTATGTTGAGGTACTTGCCCTCATACCCATTTTGTTGGGAATTTTTATCACAAATGGATGTTGAATTTTGTTGAATAGTTTTTCAGCATCTATGGAGATGATCATGTGGTTTTTACCCTTTTTGTTGATGTGGTGGATGATGATGATAGGTTTTAAAATGTTGTACCATCCTTGCATTCCTGGAATAAATCCTGCTTTATCATTATGGATGATCTTTCTGATGTATTTTTGTATTTGGTTTGGAGTATTTTGTTGAGTAGTTTGCATCTATACTCATCAGGGATGTTGGACTGTGATTTTCCTTCTTTGTGGTGTCTTTGCCTGGTTTTGGCATTAAAGTGATGCTGGCCTCATAGAATGAGTGTAAGTCCCTCCTCTTCTACGTTTTGGAAAACTTTAAGGGGGATGGGTATTAGGTCTTCACTAAATGTTTGATAAAATTCAGCATTGAAGCCATGTGGTCCAGGGATTTTGTTCTTAGGTAGTTTGTTGATTACAAATTAAATTTCGTTGCTGGTAATTGGTCTGTTCAGATTTTCTGTTTCTCCCTGGGTCAGCCTTGCTAGGTTGTATTTTTATAGAAAGTTGTCCATTTCTTCTAGGGTATGCAGTTTGTCAGCATATCATTTTTCATAGTATTCTCTAATAATTTTTTTTCCTGTGGCATCTGTAGTGATTTTTCATTTCTCATTTCTGATTTTGTTTATGCATGTAGACACTCTTTTTCTTGATAAGTCTGGCTAGGGGTTTATTTATTTTATTTTCTCAATGAACCAGCTCCTGCTTTCATTGATTTCTGTTGTTTTATTTTTCTCAGTTTTATTTTTTTCTGCTCAAATCTTTATTATGTCCCTCCTCCTTCTGACTTTGGGCCTCAGGTTTTCTTCTTTTCTAGTTTCATTAATTGTGAGTTTAGACTGTTCATATGGGATTGTTGTTGTCTCCTGAGGTAGGCCTGTATTGCAATATTCTTCCCTCTTAGCATGGCCTTTGCTGCATCCCACAGATATTGCAGTGTTGAATTATTGTTGTCATGTGTTTCCATAAATTGCGTGTTCTCAGTTTTTACTTGGTCATTGATCCATTGGTTTTTTAGGAGCATGTTGTTAAGCCTCCATGTGTTTGTGGGCTTTTTCATTTTCTTTGCATAATATACTTCTTGTTTCATACCTTTGTGGTCTGAGGAGCTGGTTGGTACAATTTCCATCTTTTTGAATTTACTGAGGCTTTTTTTGTGGCCTAGTATATGATCTATTCTTGAAAATGTTCCATGTGCACTTGAGAAGAATGTGTATCCTGCCATTTTGGGTGTAGAGTTCTGTAGATGTCTGTTAGGTCCATCTGTTCTAGGGTGTCGTTCAGGGCTTCTGTGTCCTTCCTTATTTTCTGTCTGGTTGATCTGTCCTTTGAGTGGTGTGTTGAAGTCTCCTAAAATGAACGCATTGCATTCTATTTCCCCCTTTAATTCTGTTAGTTCTTGTTTCACATATGTTGGTGCTC
This sequence comes from Manis pentadactyla, assembly GCF_030020395.1. Taxonomy (NCBI): domain Eukaryota; kingdom Metazoa; phylum Chordata; class Mammalia; order Pholidota; family Manidae; genus Manis; species Manis pentadactyla. The sequence goes on along the minus strand of NW_026644892.1, from coordinate 4,891 downwards.
CCTCCTGTGTTGGATGCATGGATATTTATAATGGTTATATCCACTCTTTGGACTGACCCCTTTATCATTATATCCTGTCCTTCCTTGTCTCTTGTTACTTTCTTTGTTTTGAAGTCTATTTTGTCTGATACAGGTACTGCAACACCTGTGTTTTTCTCCCTATTGTTTGCATGAAATATCTTTTTCCATCCCTTCACTTTGGGTCTTTGTATGTCTTTGGGTTTGAAGTGAGTCTCTTGTAGGCAGCATATAGATGGGTCTTGCTTTTTTAGCCACTGTGCAATTCTGTCTTTTGGTTGTTGCATTCAGTCCATTTAGATTTAGGGTAATTATTGATAGATATATACTTACTGCCAATGCCAGGCTTTGGATATGTGGTTACCAAAGGTTTAAGGGCAGGAGGGCCTGCCGCATGTCCTTAGGGGGCAAGCCATGCGGCAAGCCGCCTGGGCTTGCTGGTCTGTGCAAAATTCCAAGCAGGCAGTTCGACAAGTTAGAAAACACATGAGGGTGGCGGGGAGGGGGGGGCACGCGGGGCCCACGAGCCACCTCCCTTTGGCCAATCAGCAGCTGCAGCGGGCACCTGTGGGGGTGCACTTTCTCCCCTGCACCGGGAGAGGAGGAAAACGAAAGCAGCGTCTCCTCAGCTGCAGTCAGACTCCTCGCGAGGCGTGGCATGGACCGGGTGCTCTTGCTGCAGGGTCGCTGAAGGCATTCTGACGGGAATTGCCATGCTGACAATTTGGCTGCTGCCGCCGCCGCTGCCATGCCCTTCAAAGCCTGCACACACACACCCCCCGCCATTAATGGGCCATTCTGCGAGCACGTGAGGGCCCTAAGCCATGGGTAGGTTGCAGCCCCTCAATATGGCCTACGGGGCTCCCTTCCCCACCCCAAGCAGCTGTGGCGGCTGCGCTGCTGAGTCCGCGCAGTGCCCGAGAGCCCTGACAGGACGTGGGGTGTTGCCGCGGGCGGCCGACTCCAAAGTTGAGGGCAGCCTGGCGGCGCAGGTGGTGGCCGCTCATGACGCTCCAGCTACACTTGCTCCAGGCGCTGGTTTAAGGTAGGCGGGGCGTGGGCGCGGGGACCCCTGAGGTGCAGGCAGGTGGGCTGTGTGTTTAGTGGGATGTGGGCCCCAGGCAGCAGGTTCTGTGACTGCTGCTGTTTTGTTCCTTCAGTTTTTCTTTGCTGTTATACTTCACAAATGAGGGAAATCATTAGGTACTTGTCTGTCACTGCCTGGCTTATTTCACTGAGCATAATACCCTCTATCTCCATCCATGTTGTTGCAATTGATAGGATTTGTTTATTTCTTATGGCTGAGTAGTATTCCATTGCGTAAGTGTACCAGCTCTCCTTTATCCATTCATCTACTGATGGACACTTAGGTTGCTTCCATATCTAGGCTATTGTAAACATGCCGCAGTAAACATAGGGGTGCATCTGTCTTTTTCAAACTGGGCTGCTGCATTCTTAGGGTAAATTCCTAGAAGTAGAATTCCTGGGTCAAATGGTATTCCTATTTTGAGCATTCTGAGGAACCTCCATACTGCTTTCCACAATGGTTGAACTAGTTTACATTCCCACCAGCAGTGTAGGAGGGTTCCCCTTTCTCCACAACCTCGCCAACATTTGTTGTTGTTTGTCTTTTCAATGATGGCGATCCTTACTGGTGTGAGGTGATATCTCATTGTGGTTTTAATTTGCATTTCTCTGATGATTAGCGATGTAGAGCATCTTTTCATGTGCCTGTTAGCCTTCTGGGTTTCTTCTTTGGAGAACTGTCTATTCAGCTCCTCTGCCAATTTTTTAATTGGATTATTTGCTTTTTTTTTGTTGAGGCATGTGAGCTCTTTATATATTTTGGACGTCAATCCTTTATCGGATCTTTCATTTATGAATATGTTGTCCCATACTGTAGGATACCTTTTTGTTCTATTGATGGTGTCCTTTGCTGTACAGAAGCTTTTTAGCTTGATATAGTCCCACTTGTTCATTTTTGCCTTTGTTTCCCTTGCCCGGGGAGATATGTTCATGAAGAAGTCACTCATGTTTATGTCCATGAGATTTTTGCCTATGTTTTTTTCTACATGGTTTCATGACTTACATTCAGGTCTTTGATCCATTTGGAGTTTACTTTTGTGTATGGGGTTAGACAGTGATCCAGTTTCATTCTCTTACATGTAGCTGTCCAGTTTTGCCAGCACCATCTGTTGAAGAGACTGTCATTTCCCCATTGTATGTCCATGGCTCCGTTATCATATATTAATTGACCATATACGTTTGGGTTAATGTCTGGAGTCTCCATTCTCTTCCACTGGTCTGTGGCTCTGTTCTTGTACCAGTACCAAATTGTATTGATTACTGTGACTTTGTAGTAGAGCTTGGAGTTGGGGAGCGAGATCCCCCCCACTTTATTCTTCATTCTCAGGATTGCTTTGGCTATTCGGGGTCTTTGACGGTTCCATATGAATTTTTTAACTATTTGTTCCAGTTCATTGAAGAATGCTGTTGGTAATTTGATAGGGATTGCATTGGATCTGTATACTGCTTTGGGCAGGATGGCCATTTTGATGATATTAATTCTTCCTAGCCATTTATTGGTATCTTTAATTTCTCTAATGAGTGTCTTGTAATTTCATGGTATATGTCTTTCAATTCCTTGGTTAGGTTTATTCCTAGGTATTTTATTCTTTTAGATGCAATTGTGAATGGAATTGATTTCTTGATTTCTTTCTCCTAATTCATCATTATTGTATATGAATGCAAGATTTCTATGTGTTAATTTTGTCTCCTTCAACATTGCTGAATTCAAATATTAGATCTCATAGTTTTGTTGTGGATTCTTCTTGTTTTCTTATGTACCATATCGCATCATCTGCAAACAGTCAGAGTTTCAATTCTTCGTTACCAATCTGGATGCCTTTTATTTCTTTGTGTTGTCTGATTGCCGTGGCTAGGACCTCCAGAACTACGTGGACTAAAAGGAGGGAGATTGGGCATCCTTCTCTTATTCCCAATCTTAAAGGAAATGCTCTCAGCTTCTCTCTGTTAAGTATGATGTTGGCTGTGCCTTTGTCATATATGGACTTGATTATGTTGAGGTACTTGCCCTCATACCCATTTTGTTGGGAATTTTTATCACAAATGGATGTTGAATTTTGTTGAATAGTTTTTCAGCATCTATGGAGATGATCATGTGGTTTTTACCCTTTTTGTTGATGTGGTGGATGATGATGATAGGTTTTAAAATGTTGTACCATCCTTGCATTCCTGGAATAAATCCTGCTTTATCATTATGGATGATCTTTCTGATGTATTTTTGTATTTGGTTTGGAGTATTTTGTTGAGTAGTTTGCATCTATACTCATCAGGGATGTTGGACTGTGATTTTCCTTCTTTGTGGTGTCTTTGCCTGGTTTTGGCATTAAAGTGATGCTGGCCTCATAGAATGAGTGTAAGTCCCTCCTCTTCTACGTTTTGGAAAACTTTAAGGGGGATGGGTATTAGGTCTTCACTAAATGTTTGATAAAATTCAGCATTGAAGCCATGTGGTCCAGGGATTTTGTTCTTAGGTAGTTTGTTGATTACAAATTAAATTTCGTTGCTGGTAATTGGTCTGTTCAGATTTTCTGTTTCTCCCTGGGTCAGCCTTGCTAGGTCGTATTTTTATAGAAAGTTGTCCATTTCTTCTAGGGTATGCAGTTTGTCAGCATATCATTTTTCATAGTATTCTCTAATAATTTTTTTTCCTGTGGCATCTGTAGTGATTTTTCATTTCTCATTTCTGATTTTGTTTATGCATGTAGACACTCTTTTTCTTGATAAGTCTGGCTAGGGGTTTATTTATTTTATTTTCTCAATGAACCAGCTCCTGCTTTCATTGATTTCTGTTGTTTTATTTTTCTCAGTTTTATTTTTTTCTGCTCAAATCTTTATTATGTCCCTCCTCCTTCTGACTTTGGGCCTCAGGTTTTCTTCTTTTCTAGTTTCATTAATTGTGAGTTTAGACTGTTCATATGGGATTGTTGTTGTCTCCTGAGGTAGGCCTGTATTGCAATATTCTTCCCTCTTAGCATGGCCTTTGCTGCATCCCACAGATATTGCAGTGTTGAATTATTGTTGTCATGTGTTTCCATAAATTGCGTGTTCTCAGTTTTTACTTGGTCATTGATCCATTGGTTTTTTAGGAGCATGTTGTTAAGCCTCCATGTGTTTGTGGGCTTTTTCATTTTCTTTGCATAATATACTTCTTGTTTCATACCTTTGTGGTCTGAGGAGCTGGTTGGTACAATTTCCATCTTTTTGAATTTACTGAGGCTTTTTTTGTGGCCTAGTATATGATCTATTCTTGAAAATGTTCCATGTGCACTTGAGAAGAATGTGTATCCTGCCATTTTGGGTGTAGAGTTCTGTAGATGTCTGTTAGGTCCATCTGTTCTAGGGTGTCGTTCAGGGCTTCTGTGTCCTTCCTTATTTTCTGTCTGGTTGATCTGTCCTTTGAGTGGTGTGTTGAAGTCTCCTAAAATGAACGCATTGCATTCTATTTCCCCCTTTAATTCTGTTAGTTCTTGTTTCACATATGTTGGTGCTCCCTCCTGTGTTGGATGCATGGATATTTATAATGGTTATATCCACTCTTTGGACTGACCCCTTTATCATTATATCCTGTCCTTCCTTGTCTCTTGTTACTTTCTTTGTTTTGAAGTCTATTTTGTCTGATACAGGTACTGCAACACCTGTGTTTTTCTCCCTATTGTTTGCATGAAATATCTTTTTCCATCCCTTCACTTTGGGTCTTTGTATGTCTTTGGGTTTGAAGTGAGTCTCTTGTAGGCAGCATATAGATGGGTCTTGCTTTTTTAGCCACTGTGCAATTCTGTCTTTTGGT